>NW_015971170.1:0-253693 GCF_000769745.1 Penicillium expansum
ATATAGGAAAGGACTATAGGGGGATTCTTTTTAAACAATTTATATAGCATTGATTATAGGGGGTATTTGTTATCTCTTAGATACCACAGGCTCACCATCCCATAGTTACTATGTAGTCAGTCATCTTTCCTAGTTGTATAGTAACTCTATAACAATTTACATATTGTACACCATCGTCTACCATCGTAGACATCAACACTAAATAAAAATAGGAGTTGATTCACCACTCACCACCATCTCCCTAAATGCGAAGAAAATCAAAACAGAGGCTTTATCCAATGGGAAATCCCTACTTTCATTTCGAAGAAGAGAATGAATGATATCATAATGTGCCCCCCACAGGGCGAGGGATGTTTCTGTGGCAGAAAGGCCCTTATTACTCGTAAATAGCAAACTCAGATGGAAATCAAGGATGACTCACCTCGATGCTGTTAATCGAAAGAATGGTCAATAGTACCTCATTGATGTTCTCAATTCTTTCTGCATCTCGCAGCTGAGCCCTGACAAACTCCAGTATATGCCCATACTGAGCAATAGATGCTACAGCGGGAGCTCTGCCGTTTCTAGCTCGCGTCACAAGGAAATCACATAGGATTGAAAACATGACCTTGAAGACAGAATCTTCCCCGGCTTGGCGGTAAATGACAGGAATTGTTCCATACAAGTCCGCCATGGGAATTTCCTGCTGTCCGGAAATCAACATCCATTGCAAAACTGTCCTGACATTCTCTGGAGTGCTATCGAGATTGGACTTCGGCCCATTCATGTTGATGAACTTGTGAGTTTCATCTCGAAATATCACGGACGCCTGGTTTCGGTATCCTTGACACTGGCGCTTTGCTTTACTGCACCTGGAACAAGTGGGCTTGCCTTCGTCACACTTTTTTTAAGTTAGCAATGCCCGCTAGCTCTATTACCTGAACCCGAATCAACGAACCTTGACACGCCGCTTGAGGCAAGTCAGACAGCCTTTGCTAACTCCATAGAAAACCATGACTTAATTCGATCCTTTGATTCCAGTGAGGTTGCTAGGAAAAGGGAAAATAGCACGTTCGGTGGCTATATCGGACTTGGATGTTAGCTTAGTGTCCAATTCATCACCATGGAAGAAGAGGCTGCAGGTGATCTGTGTCGATAAGTCTGCCTCGCTGAAAGGCCAGGTACGGATGGAAATCAGCCCAGGTTAGTCGTGCCAGAGCATAGGCCTTGGAGAATAAGCGATGGAGAGAGATAGCAATATGTTGTTTTGCACTACCTGGACTGACTGGCTCTGAAGGAAAAAAGAAAGAAACGAGAGGTTTGCAGGGTTTGCATTCTCTCGGCGTCTCAGGCAAGTGCCCAGGTGCCCAGGTGCCCAGGTGAGGCTTGGCACTTGGCTAAACCGATACGTACAACCACGCACGGGCACGCACAGAGACCGTCGGCGCTAAACCGGAAGGGCCAAAAGAAGTACCCAAGGAGTCTCCACTATAGCGGTCCGATATGGTGTAAGTCGGGGTGACAGCAAAAGCACCACGGTAGGGCGTAGCCTATAGAGAATAAGTTATGGCCATTCCCGGATCTCTCTATCGGGTTTGGTATATACGAAGATTACTAGCTCTTATACTCATCCATAGATCTTAACCTTCCGTCGAAATTCTGAATACAATTTATCGGTCTCCACCTGGAGTAGTTATCACTATTTTTCATCATTATTTTATTTTCGTTATCTCGAAGGCCAGCTGACCGCTCTCTACACATCATACCTTCTACACATCATACCTTCTACACATCATACCTTCTACACATCATACCTTCTACACATCATACCTACGTTCCTCACTACAGGTACCATACCTTGTCCTTTAGGAGCCTCTTGCATCTCTCCCGTCAGATTCAGATGCAGGGTTGCGAGTCTAACTATCCCATTATTGATCACATAACGACTGTTTCCTCGTCAGTCTTACCGCATATATTACTCCTTGGTGACTCGAATGATCTTCAGAGATACTGGCCTGCCACAACAGCAATGGTAAAACCAACGAGCGCCCCCTGTCATCTTCTAACTTACCTATATAGATCAATCGACATATGAAATTCCAAGAAGTGTGCCTCTTCTCGAGCGAGTTCCACAAATTGGACGGATGGATGGTATGGTGCCTCCTGAAGCATTCCCTTCCGCTGAATAACAGGGAGATACCGTTCGCATCATCAGTTTTGGGCATGGATTCTAATAGCTTGTCTTCTAAAGTGTAGAAGTTCACGGAACTAGGCAGATATTTAGATCTTAATCTGTTCCAAAAAATATATATATCAAGCGGTTCTTTTCCCTCATCCCGATACATCGGCTCATCCAGACCGCCTAGAGAGCGCTTTCTTCTTCCCTAGTTAAGATATTGTTTCAAGCCCTGTTTTGTCTAATCGGAACTCGGAAAGTGTTGAGTCCGCTGAGCGGGAGGATATTTTTGCGCATCTCAGGGTAGACTGAAAACCTCGGGCTTGGCAACCTTCTGGTTAACTCGTCACGGGTACCGCGTTTCTTGGCGATTCCAGTTCAAGGGTATCTAGCCCTAATTGACTTACCGTTTAAGACTGGGTCTTAATTCCCCTGGATCTAGGCCTTGGCATTTCCCGCCAAGAAATTACACTAAGAAGTATTGGTGGGATTACAATATGAAACAATTCATGAAATTTGTGTCTGTATCAAGGCTGAACAGTGTTTTTCGCCAATCAGGCACTAATAAACCATTAGAACTTTAGTTTTAGTTGTCTACCATACCAACCTATAACTAAGAACTCGCACTCTTCCATGGTATAAATGGAACGCGTTCAAACAGATAACCTTAGGTATCAAGATCCACATTGCTTAATTCCTAGGTTCTACCGCAACATCATCGTATAACATAATTGACAAGTCTATCATAACATTGGAACTTTGTCTGAGTATCAATTAGCAAGGTACTTTGACCTGGGACCCGAGGTCTCACCTAAACTCAATAGAAAAAACAGATTTTTTGGTCATTGTGAGGAATAGGTAAATGGGCGATAACTTCCATGGTTTTCAAGATCAACGACATGAGTATTTTTTGGGTTTAACATGCTAACATGAAAATCATAGGCCGATAAGATCTATTTAGTCAGTCCACGGATGATAACGCGTATTGCACCGTAGACTGACACGTGATATGAAAGGGTGTACTAGATACAGGATTTCAGATTATTGGGTCATTCTCCTGAAATTATGTTACCTTCTAGATATTTCCATATAGTACAATGTAACCTAGTTTCTAATGGCGTGTGTAGACGTATGTTGGGGTTACTCGGATAGATGTCTGTGCACCAGGAAATTCACGAGAAAAATAACTATCAATTGATACCAAATGAACAGATAGAGGCGTGAAATTTGGATATCGGGATATTATTTATCGAACAGTTTGTGAAATAATATAGAAACAACATTAAAAAAGTGGACTTGCCATCTTGGAGTCCATTAGAAAGACAAAAATGTCATAGCAGGTTCATAAGCTGCCGTTTCAGGAAACGAAATCTTGTAAGGGTAGCCAACTAGCAGTGGGCAGCTGTAGGCAGGCACCATTCTATAGCAAGGAAAGTTTCAACACACCATTGCTGCCAACTCGGATTATTCAAGCGGGTCCGGACTCCTCCGTCTTCTTTTGTTGATGACCAGGAAGCTGTTTCTGGGGAATGAGAAGTGCCAAGAGAACGGCCGCTGCCGCACCAGCCAAACCAAAGGCGAAAACGTCCTTGATCCCGACCATATAAGCATTATTCACAGCTTTAAGCTGTTCGCCTGTAAAAAGATGCTGGATCTCGGCTGCGCCTGTGCCCAGGGCCAATGAGGTGTTGATATTAGAGTTGGAGCTCTCCAACGTCTGTAGCATCCGGTTGGCGAAGAGGGACTGCGCCACGAGGACGAAATAGGTTCCGCTGATGGACTGACACACTTTCCTGGGAGTTAGTAAAAGCTTTTTACTTGCGAAGAGAGATAGGAGGAATTCATACTGAGCATGATACCAGTGGAGCTTGCCACGTCTTCTGGCTTTGAAAAACCCTGCACTGCAGTCATGGGGATCTGGTTACCCAAGCCGAGCCCAAAGCCATAAAGAACCTGAGGCCCAAGGTAGCGGGCCTGAGATGTGTCGACTCCCATCGTGTAAAACAAAGCCATGCCGGCCACCATGATGAGTGCACTGGCTAATTGAAAGGGCATGAGGTAGTGTGTTTTCCCGACGAGACCACCGCTCATCACAGCTCCCAAGGAGAAGAAAGCCAGAAATGGGAGTGTATCAACACCACTCATAATAGCGGTCTTCCCATGGATAGACTGGAAGTATATAGGGAGATAAAACATAACCTGGTAGAATGAAGAGTTGGAGCTAAGTAAGCACGCAATGTTAGCTTCGGGACGAGAGACTAGGAAGGTAGTGGTTAAATACTCACATATAGCACCACAACGCATTAGCCCATGTCATGCGAGGCCTCAGCAGCCTCAATGGAACCATAGCTCGAGAGCCTTGGAATCCCTCAACTATGAAGAACATGATCGTGAAGGCAATCCAAAGAACTAAGGTAGCGATGACGACACCGGCGCTCCAGGCTTTGGTCTGGCCACCCCATTGCAGAGCCAAGGCAAAGCACACAAGAGAGCCGAGTAACAAAGAAAACCCAGGAAGGTCCAGCTGTAGAATGATCTCTTTCCAAGTGGTTGGGACAGGCTTAATATGATCGGGTACCCGTAAGAACAGTAAACACATAATGACAATTGGACCTCCAAGAGGCAGATTGCTCCAGAAACACCATCGCCAAGAGACCTCACTCGTAAAGACACCGCCGAGAACAGGCCCGAGGATGGTCGATACCATAAAGACTCCCATCCAACTACCGATCAACGCTGGACGCCTTCTTGGCTCGGCCACGAGACTGATAAGAAGAACGGATCCACCCAGAGTGCCTGCAGCCCCCAATCCTTGGATTGCTCGACCAATGATTACAGAAAGACTGTTCTGAGAGGAGGCGGCGACAATGCTGCCAACCAAGTAAAACACCACGGAGCTCAGGTAAACCCATTTGATGCGCAGATATTGATACAGCTTGCCCCACATCGGAGAGGATGACCCAACGAGGAGAAAAGTAGCACTTCCGTACCATCCGACATCGTTCAATTGGTGGAAGTCATCGGTGATGCCAGGAATAGCGGTCGCAATGATCCCAATTTCGAGGGCGGCCAGGAGAGTGCTCATGAAGATGGTGAGCATGATGAGAAACAATCGCAGCCCCGTTATGTAAGAAGGCTCTGCGGCCAAGCCCTTCTCATCTTCATGCTTCTCTTGGTCACTTTCTGCTAGGGTATGCTGGATATCGCTAGATGAGGTCGTCGGATTAACCACACTCGAATTGGCTTTCGACTCCTCCCCCATGTCGGGGTTTTCAGAAGACATGACTCCAAGCCTTTTCGCGACTCTATGATTTGGCAGGTCGGTAAAATGATGTAGGGGTTGAAGTTACCGGAATATCTTGAGGGAAAGGCCGGAGGTTTCGATGCAGCTTTTGCGGAAGCATAAATATAGAAAATATATCTATTTGATGAAGTGACAACAGGTTGCCAAGATTATCAATCATTAGTAAAGATATTAACAACGATAATCTCTTCGTCCGCCAAAGAACCTCAGGGGCTTCCACCTGTACAGGTGATTTATCATGCTCCTCCGGATGGCAAACATCGAAAGAAGCTTAATTGGGATTAGCGTTAGCTCGTCCGCCGGACCCATAATCCCTAGGCCTATTACAGACTAGCATCATTTTCGTCCGCCGGCCCCATTTCTAAAAGGCCCCCAACCCGCTTCGACCGCCGTCAGACAAAAGGATCCCCCTGCCCACCGGCCATCCGCCGCATGTCTTCTAGTCACATCTCTGCAACACGTCAGGTCTCGGTGAATCTGAACATACAATGTCTCCGCCCCATGCAAAGCGCCAAAAGCTCCGCAAGGGGACCCACAGCTGCTGGGAATGCAAGCGGCGGAAGATGAAATGTGTATTCGATCCGCTCAGTAATACAATCTGCAAGCCATGTGAAATCCGAGGATCTAAATGCGTTAGCCAAGAGTTTCCCGATGATTTCTGGATCCCTGATACACGGACTGGTGGAGGAAATATCGATACCGACCAAGGACAAACACCTTTGACATCCGGTGAAGATGGCAAAAGGTCAAGCTATGGCATACCGACCCTAGCATCCGCGATTATACCAACCTCAGCTTCTCTGGACTTGTCTCAATTATCACAGGTGTGTTTTAAAGATCCCACTGCCATTCGATTGTTAGTCATTCCTTGTCTTAGCAACCATCGCCCGAAGATCGTGTCTTTTCTTATAACTTTGGAAAGCGAGAAATTGAAATACCAGTCTCACATAAAAAATATGAGAGGCTTTCATGGCTCTTACATGAATCACTGCCCTCAAAAAAAGATATCAAGAGGATATGTCAAGCCGGGGGTGATCCCTTCATTCTCGCCCATGAAATCCTAACTATGCCATACAACGCCCTTTCCAAAACAGCATTGAAAACGAGTGAAACTCTGTTAAATGTCCCCAACGCAAATACACACCCTATTCTGATAGCAAGATATATGCTCCAGCTTGCCACCGTGTTGCAGCATCTACACCCCGATCTCCACGAAGGAATAAAGAGTCTTCCAGAGACGCCAAGGACCACAATGGAACGATTAGCAAATCTTGCTATCGATCTAGTGATAACAAGAGATAAGTTTCATGGGAGCATTGAAGGTTTGGAATGTATCATGATTGAGAGCATGTATCAGGCGAATATCGGGAGTCTGCGACGAAGCTGGGTATCAAACCGAAGAGCTATGGGAATTGCTCAGCTGATGTGTCTTCACCGATCTGATCATCGGACTCAGTTCGAAGTGCTCGACCCGAACACGAGATGCCACCCACAGCTCATGTGGTTTCGAATCGTTTTTTTGGACCGCCAGCTGTCTTTACTATTAGGTCTGTCTCAAGGATCGCTGGACCGTAGCATGGCCTCCGACGTGCTGCTTCAAACAGACACCCCCATGGGGCGTCTTGAACGAATCCACTGTGTAATTTCATCGAAGATTCTGGAGCGCAATGCTTTAAGCTCTCATTCAACGCCCCATGACTACTCTATGATGAAACCCCTCGACCTGGAGCTTCAGAAAGCGGCAATGGGACTCCCTAGCAAATGGTGGCTGGTACCAACCCTGAACGCCGGCTTAACCGACTCGCAGGCGCTTTTCTGGGACACACGGCGATTATTTGCTCAGGTACTTCATTACAACCTTGTCAACCATCTCCATCTACCTTATATGCTTCGTTCATCTTCAGCCGGGCGGAAATACGAATTCTCACGAATCACATGTGTCAATGCCTCACGGGAAGTTCTCTCGCGCTTCATCACGCTTCGCCGCTTTAATAAAATTGCCTACAGCTGCCGCACAATCGATTTTCTTGCCTTAATGGCTGCCATGACCCTGCTGTTGGCTCACCTCGATAGCCACTCAGAGGCAGAGAATCTACTTGCCCATCAATACTTGAGCGACCGTGCCATGATTGAACAGGCACAGGAGAATATGCAAGAAGTCAACAGCTTGAATTCAGATGCAATGAGTGCACAGAGCGCCGAATTGCTACGCCGGTTATTGGCCATTGGATCCGGGCCGTTGGATGGTTCCGGCAGAATCAGCGTGCAGGGATTAACCACTGAAACAGTGCCGACGGACCAAAGTGACGATGATGTCGTTACCGTGAACATTCCCTATTTTGGCATTGTTAAGATTGCCGGCGGGGACGCGCGCAAGGAGGCTCCAAGAAATCAATATCCTCAACAACGGACAGACTTAACATATAACCGCCTACCTCAATTTCAATCCCTGAACATGCCTTGTAAAACAAGGCCTGAGAACTCCCATACTGCAGATCCTTTGCGTCATGGCGGAGTCGTTGAGCCTCACGAAATGCCAAATGCTGAAGTCATCAAACCACCTGTGGATGCTCGTTGTGATCGCCTCGAGATGTCTTCCATGTCACCAAATCCTTTGACCGCCACTGGAACATATGGGTCTGTTTCGAATAGCGTACCTCAAATCAATACTCTCTTTTCAGATTCTTTCTTCCAGAATCCTGGGTTGACCGCTGGAGGACAGGACTGGGCATTCCAGGGCGTTGACATGGCTTTCTTTGACAACCTCATAAACAACGGTGGGACCGGGGATGCTTGATGATCTATGTATGCCCGGGGTGTAAAAGTACAATCTCAATTGTGTAATTTCTACCCAGTACTGGATTCGGTTATCAGTCGTGGTCTTGGTCGCAGTTTGGCCATGGAGCTTATCGCCTCAGGTTGTCGGCATCTTGCCTTCATTCCGCGATCTGGCGACACCAAACCCGGGGCCAAAGCTATTGTTGAAGAGCTATCAGAGACCGTGGCGCAGATTAAGGTGTTCCGTGGCGATATTTCCGAAGAGGCCTCCTTCCTGAATGCTATACAGCGGTGCTCACAGCAGCTCCCACCAATCCAAGGAGTAGTACAGATGGCCATGGTGCTTCGTTATGCTATCTTCGAGAAGATGACGCATGACGAATGGACGGCTTCTCTGCGACCAAAAGTCCAGAGAACATAGAAACTGCACAAGTATTTCGGTCACGAGAGACCTCTGGACTTTATGATTTTCTGTTCATCCATCTCCGGTGTGTGTGGGAACCCTGGGCAAGCCCAATATGCCGCCGGTAATGCGTTCCAAGACGAGCTCGCCCACCATCGTCGTGCCCTGGGTCTCAAGGCCGTTTCAGTAAATCTGGGTGTTATGCTTGATGTCGGTGTCATTGCGGAGACGGGCGCGCACAACTTCAAGATTTTGGAGCAAGTCCTCGGTATCCGTGAACCTGCTTTCCACGCTCTTATGCGCAGCTTAATTAACGGCCGGCAGAAAAAGGGCCCCCGGCAAGGGCCGGCCCTTCGCTTGCCTCCAAACTTTCCCAGGCTGGCAAAAACAAGGCTTTAGCGGCTGCTGTGAAGATCATTACAAGCGCCTTAGTCCAGAAGATGGCTGACACCTTACGCATTCCGCCTTCCGAGGTCAATCCTAAAAGAGCCATGTATAATTATCGTGTGAACTCGCTCGTGGGCTGGAGGTAAGGAACTGGATTACGCGGGAAATGAAGGCCAGTGATGCGTTGCTGGATATTTTGGCTGCGGTTCCAATGGAAGTGTTCGCAATCCAGTCGCTGAGAAAAGCAAGCTGGTCGCAGGAGTGGCCTCTTGAATACTGGTCGGCTAGATTCCTTGCTAGTTGTGGGTTATAGACACAGCGGTGGTTTTAAATCGACTGCATCAGGCGTACAGTTAAGTGATCTGTTTCTGATTCACACCGCTGGATCATGAGTATTAAATTTTCCGAAAATGTGCACTATGTAAATTCCTTCAAGCACCATTCTAGTACATACGACCATAGGGTGTGGAGAATAGGGCTTCCCGTCTGTTCTACGCCGTCAATAGTCAAAGCGCCCTAACACCTAAGCGGCACTCTCGGGTGAGTGGGTGATATGGGTGAGAAGTCTGAAGACTGGGGTGATAATCCTCACGCTCGGAGTGATAGGACAGGGGCCCACTCACTCTAGAGCTCCGCAAAGCCCATTAAACCCATAGCCAAGCCCAGCCCAACCCGTAAATGAGCTGGGCTTTAGGCCCTACCTTCGGGACTACCGATGGGCTTTGGGCCCAGGGGAAAGCCCACTGGGCTTTAATGGGGGCCTAATGGGCCCTAAACAGTATAAATATGCTGAGAATTCAGAAGTTAAACCACCGTTTAGGGATTTTAAAATTACCCTTCGTTTTACCCCCGGTTTTTAAGCCTTATTCTAAAGGTAATATCTTATTAGTTTAAATCATTGAGAATCAATTACTAACTAGTTATTTCTCTATATCACGTTTAAAAACGCGAGAAAGCGCGTTACTTACATAATTTATAAATTATAGAAGTTTACTTAAAAAAGTAGTAGTACTCCTGTCCAGATCCTATATATATATCGAGTGTTAAATATCAATATCATACTTTTTTGTAGTATCTCGACCTCTCCTGATTTGATTTTGTTTAAATTTGAAATTTCATATACCAAGTAGAAGGGTTAGAATATAATATTGTATAGCGATTATGAGATGCTGGGTAAACCCCCCTTAATAGGCTTTAATAGGAGAATAAGGGCTTTATGGGCCCCTACGAATGGGCTGTAGGTTGGATTAGGCCCAGAACCCACTGCTGGTTGGGCTTTTGGGACCGGGGTTGGGGCCCATTTATGGGCTTTGCGGAACGCTACTCTGAACACATGCTACCCCCAGGGGAAAAAGCATAAATATGAGCACGGACGCCATTCTATTTCTCAGTCATAATTTAAATCCTGGTATCATTTTTCGCGAACATCCGGCTTGCCGAAGATCCGATTCCTAAGTTATGCCTCACTAAACTAGGCCCAGTCAGCTTCTGTACTAAAGTACAATTCAGTACTTTTAAACATACACAAGAGTGGAGGGGCGAGATTAACTCGCTGGGGACGTCAACAGCCCTCTTATTCTTATGATCAGATGATGGGATCTTGACGGTGATCTTATTGGTAGTCTGTTTGAGCTCTTCTCGCGGTTGCAAAACTTAGGAGAAAACGCAACTCTTAAATATTTTCGCTCCAGAAGGAGGGAATAGTATTCTTTTTATATATTAACTCTTATAATTAGCAGTTATAGCTTTTCGGACGGGTACTAGCGCTCAATCGCCTGGGATCTATTTTTATTTCACTTTTAACATTACAATAGTATGCAAGGTCTACGAGCTCCTAGGAAAACCTATCAGGCATTGTTTACTTAGTAGAAGTGCTAGTTAGTTAGAACATCCTAGCAGCCGCTTTAGACCAAGCTAGATGACACGCGCCATGCATATAGCCCGGATAATTGAGTCCTGAGAACGGATCGCACTAGTGGAAAGAAGCGTCTCTTGCAAATCCGGGTTCCTCTTTTGATCGGACCTGCACCCCCTTGAAAGAATGGAGTAGCCCAGTACCCTTTAGCTTGCTTTGCTTTTGGGTGCTAATTTAAGTGTGATCCAGAGCCATGAATTCAGTCCTAACTGAGCGGTATCCATTCCACCGTGATATTCCTTTTGAAGATAGAATTCTCGTGAAGCGGGAATCTTGTGTTCACATACTTTACCCCTTCATAATTCAAGTATAATAAATGTAAGGGCTGGTTAATGTGTTTTTATCTATTTTCCCGCCGATCTGGCATTGCCGGAAAAACATGTTGCACAGATCTCCACCGCCCAACAACGTCCAGCTTGTCCTGTAAACGCCACTCAAGTTGATAGGTGGCTTGGTAGCTCTACGGCTTTATTCTACGGCTATCAATACCTTCAAGAGAAACGGATTTGCTGATCTCTCCACCTGTACATATTTAATTGAAGCTAATTTATATTGCAATTTCTAGTGAATGAGACATGGTTGTCGATTCCCGTTGAAGTTTCCTAGTTCAACTTCATAACCAAAAGCTAAATCAGAGCAACAATCAAATTAGCCATCTCTTTATAAGAACTTTAATATAAGTAGGCTTTTCCACGCAAGAAATAGCGCCTGAAAATGGCTAGAAAGGATCAATGAATCTCGTACACTGTGGATGGATGAAATGAGGTAAAATAGTGAATCTTCTAACACTTCCTGATGGTAGTGCAAAATTCCCCCTGCCCTGAGAAAAGCAAGGGAAAAGTTTAATTCCTTCATACTTGCAATGATGATAATTGAATGTCGAGATGGAAGCTATATAAAACACAATTCCGGGAGACACCACATGCTCCCAATCGAGCCTCAACTAGGAATGAAACTGTGTGTATCTGCACTGTTCGGCACATTATACCTATATTCTGTGAACATTCAAAAGTCATGAAGCGAGCCGCAAGTCTTCTTACTTTTAGCCTCGTCGCACTATCTGTGCAGGCCGAACAAACGCAAACATGCGAAAGGACTAAGGTTGCTGTACTGTAAGATCATACCCTTTAGGCCCTGCACGGGGAACTTTGGAACAAACCAGGACTGACAATCTCCAGGGGTGCGGGTATGGCTGGAGTCACAGCTGCAGTATGTTTATCCTCATACCAAAGATGCCCCCCCTATCTACATATTCAATGCTGATAGATACACAAAACAGAAATCTCTTTCAGATAATGGGATTGACGACTTTCTCCTGGTTGAGTACCAAGACCGCATTGGAGGGCGTATGCATGATGTCAGCTTCGGCAGCGGATTAGAAGGCCATCCGTACATAGTTGAAGCAGGAGCGAACTGGGTAAGATTTGGGTGTGCCCGTTCGAAGAGCGTTGCAGGCGACTTACCCGTATCAGGTTCAAGGAACAGTCACGAGCGAGGGCCCTGAGAACCCAATTTACACTCTGGTAAATCAATCGACGCGGACATTGTTATTCCATGCAGCTGACGGTGTTCTGATAGGCCAAGAAGAACAACATCATAACCCTGTATGTATGGAGCTTTGGTAATTATGATATGATGGATGATTGCTAATTATAATCAAAGGGAAACTGACCAGGATAGCACGACATATTTTGATGAACACGGCCCGGCAGACTATGGTTATGCGATTCGCGAATTCCAAGAGGCCGTGCACAAAGTGACTATTGATGCAGGATCCCTCCTGAAGGACAACATCCAGGATCGGTCTTTTCGTGCCGGATTACGCCTGCATGACTGGGACCCAGCCAAAAACGATTCTTACCGACAGACTGCTGAATGGTGGTTATTTGATGGCGAGTTTGTTTACACACCTAGTGAGAGTTCTGAAGTCTTTACCTCGGTGGCTGAGAACGCGACCTTCAACTATTTCTCCGAGGAAAATCTTTTTGTATACGACCAGCGTGGCTTTGCAACTATTATTCGGGAGGAAGCTGCACAATTTCTGGCGTAAAACGACAGCCGTCTACGTCTGAACACGAAGGTAACGGGGGTCAACTACAACAGGGACTCTGTGACTGTGTGGACGGATCAAGGTTGCATCGATGCTGATTACGCTATTATGACCTTCTCGCTGGGGGTTCTCCAGAAGAATGTTGTAGACTTTGCTCCACAACTCCCTTCTTGGAAGAAAGATGCCATCCACGGCTTCGAGCTAGGAACATACACCAAGATTTTCATGCAATTCCCGGAGCCGTTTTGGGATAACACGCAGTACCTCATCTATGCGGATCCTGAAACTCGAGGCTACTATCCCGAATTCCAGCCCCTTGACCTCCCGGGTGTGTTGGAAGGATCGGGTCTTATGATCGCGACGGTCGTGAACGACCAATCTTACCGAGTAGAGGCGCAATCCTTCGAAGAAACACAGGTTGAAGTCATGGAAGTTTTGCGCAATATGTACGGCTCGAAAATCCCAGACCCGACTCATCTTTGGTACAAGCGGTGGACACAAACACCTTGGTAAGTTTTTGCACCACATCACTCAGGTACCCAGAACGCCACTAACGGCACTAGGGCGTATGGATCCTACTCCAACTGGCCTCCATCCACCAGTCTACAAGCGCATCAAAACCTGCGTGCGAATGTCGGCAACCTCTTTTTCGCAGGCGAGGCCACAAGCCAGGAATTCTTTGGCTATTTACAGGGCGCCTACTTCGAAGGCAAACATGTGGGTGAATTTATTGCAAGTTGCTTGCAGGAAACAGGCAATTGCACAATCACGGACGAGCAGCAAAAATATCCCGTTTTGACTGGAGTGACACCATACAACCTGTATAATGATGAGCATGGATGGTTTGTGGATACAGTCTCCTGATACATCCGTACTATCCCACAGGAGGGTCCAATCTAGGTAGACTGGACATAGGGGTGGTTATCGGCGTAATGAAGCTGGCATACCGGAGGGTTTATTAATTCTACATGTTCTATGTCAGCTGGAAATACTGCATTTACTTCTTAGCTATAGGATCCACTCTTATACGCTTTATGAGCACACAGCGAGTTATCTAGCTGTAACTGACTCATTTTTACTACTTGCTGGGATATGGCAACGAAATCACTGTCCAATAAGAAGTTCAGTATTTACTGCACTCACTCAGGAGTATGATTGCTATTTAAGATGGATAATCACTCTTTTACTTCCTTACAATCTCTCGCCAAATCTTAGAATGTTTGTGTAGATAATGATGATTAGGTTCTACTCTATCCGGCGAGTCATGAGATAAAGTCGTGTCGGGAATTTGTTTCATCGTACATCTATTCCACCCAAGCTTCGGCCCGCGATACTTGCCGCCACCCACCGGGTGAAATTCTTCATCCAGATCTGACATCAAATATGCCAGTGACCAAACAGAAACGTCGTTTGATGATGCGTCACATTCAAGCGCCCCAGTAATACCCAAGTACTCAAGCCTGTTCAGTATCACCCCGACAGGCACGGGTAACACAGATCAAATGCTTCCTTGCCGTGAAGCTGTTGTTAGAACAAAACTTTCTCGAACTGTGAATTATGAATTGAAGATTCTCATGGTATACCGTACGGTATACTATTGAACATCCAGCTCACAGGCTCCATGTCGAAGTTGAAATTCCCATCAGACATCTGAAAGGTATTAAATCAGCACGATACACAAAAAAGAAAATACCGAAATCGAGGCTTACCATGGAATCCCAGTCATTAATCATATCAGGGAGTGAAGTCGTGGATTCAGCCTCGGAGGGTTCTCCAATATTCTCATTCTGGCCCTTGGCCGCCATAGGCTCGAGAATTGACAGACACTTATCTTCAGCCTCTTCGGCAGCCTTGATTAACAGCTTCGGAATTTCATCTTTCGAAACTCCTTGCATCAAAGCATCCAGCTGGGTGGAAACAAGTGACATGAACAAATAACCCTTGATATTGGTTTCCCCGATCTTGATATATTTTAAGCTCAAAGCTTTGGCGTCATGTATCACGGAAAGAAGATCAGGTCTTATGGAGACAGGTCCCAAGCCCTCTTCCTCCAGAAATTGGCTTTTTAATTCAATCGCTATTATGAAGCTCGAATGCAAGAATGGCGTGTGAAAGAACCCCGACCCGCTCATTGTCAGTCGCCCGAAATCGATTTGATTGGGTGTCGTGCTTTGGGTCAATAATGAGCTTGCTGTTGAAGGTAATGCTATACGAGAACAGTTGAACAATTTGAGCGCAGTATCGATAACAACACTTCTGGAGAAGGCATAGGTCGTTCCCAGGAATGACGGCCCAAAAAATGGGATGTGAATTGAAAGGAGGTAGCGACGGATGACAAAGTCTAGCATGAGGACCTCGAATTGAGAAGGCTGTATGAAATATCCCTGGATAGTCCGACGCATTTCTTTATACGAAGCTCTCAGTGTTGCATCCAGACGGATAGCTTCTTCATACGAGCCTTGACCGCCGAAGTCATTCAAGAATTTGGCGATGGCAAGTCGAATCGGAAATGTCTTTCGGAAAGCAATAGCTATAGATGATGACGTAAACTGATTCTCTGGATGGGGTATAGGTTCTTCGGCTTCAATATCATGATCATCGAAATTTCTCGGGGGCTCTGTGTCAAATTCTTCGACCGAGATGAGTGCAGGTCCTCCGGACTCCATACTAGATTGCAGGCAAACCTCCAAAATCGTATTCCACAACCTTCGGCGCATCTCCGATGCAAATTCCGATAGGTTTGGTATCTGAATTGGATCTCTGTGTAGTCCCATATATATAGCTGTTCGAATCAAGGTGCCTGCTGCAATCCAATTCATTCCTCCGTCCACGCCCAGCAATTCCCTGGCCAGGAGGAACAGGATGTGTGCTTGCAAGAATTGAATCCCAAGACGTGCCTTATATTCAGGCTCAGCAAGCCATGTTTGAGCTTCGTAAATGAATCGGACTGCCAAGGAACGTAGCGATAATTCATCATCATAAGTCGTGCACCCAATGGCGAGGACCAATTTCAACTGCACCAAAAACATGGGATCATATCGGGTTCCAGAATCCCAGAACGTGACATAATCTCTTTTGAATGATGGGATGTGCAATACCCTGTAGACTCTTTCAGATGTTCGAAGATAACAATCAACGAGCGCATCGCAGATATCCTTTGAGGGCAAATCGGTGGTGATCGGTGCCGGCCATTGAGGTGTTCGTTGTGCCTTGATCCTTTTCCCGAGACGTTTGCATTTTTGGAGACCCAGGACAACGTTTGACCCTTCAGTCATGAGATATGGCTCAATCATTTCGACAATATCACGGAACTGATGGTTTCTTAGTATTTGAATTTTGATCGCAATGTATGTGATAAGACCACTTACCAGTATCATGCTACTTATCCAATGGCTTTGGCCGAAAAGACGTCTCTTATGAATGAAGCTGCGTCTAACCATTTGGCCTTCGTTTGAAGGAAGGCTTGTGTTGTGGATATGGAATGTCCCAGCCAAGTGAGAATGTGTTGTCTCAATGTCAGAAACCGGAGTCGGGGCGCTAGTCTCAGTATGGCTTTTTGTTGATTTAGCCAGTTCGTTCTCTAATTGCCGTACCTTACTCTTCAGCATCTCAATTTCGTGCATGGACGAGTGACTGGTTGGAGTTGAAGGACACGTGGAACTGGTGGCTAGCGTTTGTGTCGGCCCACTTAAGATCGCTGGTCTGTAATTGATAGGCGAAGAAACCAGAGAATTACCCAAGCTTCGGTTGACCTGTTTAGGTGCATGGGTCAATCCAAGATCATGTGTTTGCCTTCCTTCGTATCCATTGACATGGTCCCGAGGCGGCTGTGAGGCCCGATAAACGCAATTCCCATTCTTGATTCGAATACAGTTACTGCAAGGGGTCTCCCTATTGCATCTAATTTTGCGCTTACGGCAAAGAGAGCAAGACCTATGTTCTCATTTAGAGCGCGTGCATCAGACCAGAGTTTGTTACTTACAGGGGGGGCCTTCTGCGCCGAATGTTCGTCTTCGTCCCGGATACCGATAAGTCGCCCGACGAAGTATTTGTCACTGTGATATCCATGGCTTCCGCTAATCAAAAGTACGTTTTCCTGGTTTGAAGGGAATGAATAATCTTCATTCGGGGCGGGAAATTGGAAGACGATCTTGACATCGTGAGCTAACTCCGTCGGACCTGCGTCTTTGGTCCGCCTCGTCTGCAATTCTCCGTCTCCGTCTCCGATTCCGCTCCGATCATATACCTCGCTAGAAAATAGCTTCCTTTGAAAAGCTATAAGAACAGTAGAATTCTAGGTAAGTTTGGTTTTGATACACTATATCTTCCCTTGAATTATACTCCACTCGACTGGTTAACCACCTCCTGAAAATTTGAATATTCCCATCTATTATATATTTTTAATATGGACGATCAACACCTCACACCATTGGCATCAAAAAAGCTGTCAGATGATACCCTCAACACCAGTGAAAATGACGAGAAAAGCATCTGTGATTCCGACAGAGCACCAGATGGAGGTCTTCGAGCATGGCTCACTACAGCCGGAGCTGCTTGCACTTTCTTTGCAGCCCTGGGTTTTGCAAACTCATTCGGTATTTTCGAAGAATACTATCTTTCACACCAACTGAAAGATCAATCAGCAGATAAGGTTGCATGGATTGGATCACTATCAGCTTTCATTCAGCTCGCAACAGGCGCCGTTGGGGGGCCATTGTTTGATCGGTATGGGGCCTGGGTATGTTCGCAAATAATCTATCTTACCTCAAACACTTGAGCTAACACGGACCTAGGTTATCCGACCTGCGGCAATACTTTATGTATTTTCCTTGATGATGACAAGCTTATGCGAGAAATATTGGCAGTTCATGCTTGCACAAGGCGTTCTACTCGGCGTCTCCATGGGCCTCTTGCAATTCCCATCAATGGCAGCAGTGATGCAGTATTTTGACAAAAATATTGCAGCAGCTTTGGGTGCAGCGGTCGCTGGCTCATCCATTGGTGGTGTGGTTATTCCCATCGCTCTATCGAAGATGCTGAATAGTACATCGCTGGGATTTGGCTGGTCCGTCCGAATCATTGCATTCGTTGTGACCCCACTGCTAGCATTTTCATGCCTAACAGTCAAGGCCCGGTTACCACCCCGAAGAACGACATTTTACATTCCTTCTGCTTTTACCAAAGTTGACTTTTGCCTCCTTGTGTCAGCAATGTTCTTTATGTTCTTTGGCTTTTTCACTCCTTTGTTCTATATTCCGACATATGCAGTCTCTCGGGGTATGGATGCTACTCTGGCCTCATATCTACTTGCGATTCTCAACGCTGCTTCGACTTTTGGTCGTGTGATTCCAGGTGTTTTGGCAGACAGATTCGGTCGATTAAATGTTTTGTCGTTGGGTGGGACCATCACTGGCATCATTATATTCTGCATGAACAAAGCAGAGTCCAACCCAGCTTTGATAGTGTACTCGATTGCCTTCGGATTCTGGTCTGGGACAATTATTTCTGGTGCGTCCGCTGTACTTTCGATCTTGGTCCCAAATCCCAGAGTATCTGGCACGTATCTGGGAATGGCATTGGGGGTTTCTTCAATGGCTGTTCTGATTGGACCCCCAGTTAATGGTGCACTTGTCAACAAGTACCATGGATATTTTGAGGTTTCAATGTTGAGCGGCACAGTATGTGTGCTTGGAGGGCTTCTTGCCCTTGTTATAAAGACACAAACTCCTCAAGGCCTCATGGGACGGGTGTGAAGTTTGAAAGAAGTTAGGCACGTTGACGGCCTTTTTTGTACGCGTGTGAAAGTCCTGTTGTTCATATATTCTAGACCTATAAATTTAGCGGAAATGTACAACAGCGTATATTGAATAAATACATAAAGTGCTCGATCATTTACCAATTATCATTTTGTTTAGGTAGTTTGGGCCAGCTAGATGGAAGCAGCATGATTTCATTAATTTATGCATAAATAACGCCCAAGAAAAGAATAAAAGCAACTTGAGTGGGCTGCGTCAAAACAAAAATCGGACTCATCCATAGAGCCCCACATTTACCCGAACTGCACAAAATCGCCCTTTGTGTCCTTTGCCAGTTCTGTAGCTCTCTCCTTCCATGCTTTCAAAAATAGACCCGGGTATTGAATTGCATTCTTTGGCAACCCCTTCTGTGTAGGTAGAATATTAGATGCAGCAAGAAGATATGCGCGCTCGAATATATCCCACAAGTTGTGTTCGAGAGTTCCCGTGGCTGCTGGGTTGGGGAAATAGGGATCATTCGCTGTCACAGCAGTTACCATCCTATCGCAGCAAGACTTCCAGCTCTCCTTTAGATTAAGCCGGTCAGCCTTATCGAAATCGAGCATCCATAGATGCACCTGCCGTCTCTTAAAATCGCCAGCAGGGACATCAAAGGGCTTCACTGCCCTAAAGTTCTCCACAACGGTCGGAAGCTCCCCATTTGTCGCCGCACTACCGAGTACGAATTCCATGTCCATACCGTCCAAGCAGGCCTTCCAGTGAACGATGGCCAGTCCAATAGCCATCTCCTCAGAAAATTGGATAGCTTCTAGTTGGAGTTCCTCTATCTGATCGAGATAAAGAGGAAAGTTCTGAAGGCTGAGTGCTGGTCGAGAAAATTCCCACTCCCCTCTTCGCTGTCCAAGGTATGGTCGTACAAGACATGGCTTGTTATCCGGGTCTTCGCATGCAAAACGGTGCATTCTCTTCGGAAAATAGAGCCGAATGAGAGCTTGACGGGAGGACTCAGGAAGCGGCAAGATTCGTTGGACTTGAAAAAGATATCCGACTTGAGTATCCTCGGGGAAGCGTGACAAATTTTCTCCCCACCAGTTATCCAAGTCATTTTCACTGATCCATGCAGTCACTATAGGCACACGCGGGATCGAGACATTTGGAAATATTTCCTGAAGGCAAGTCTTGGTCTCTATCACTGCACGGCAGGCAGTGTTGGTGAGATTTGCGTCATTCCACAGTGAGTCCTTGTCGCTGCCTTTTTTGTACGCAGACTCCGTTCCAGGAATTTGAAAAATCGTGCCACATGTTCCTCGCCCGATCACAACAAATGCAGTATTTTGAAGAAATTTCGTTCGATGCATACGCTCTGCGACGCTCGAAGAGGTTGATGAAATGGAACGCACGCTCAGGGTCCGCCGCAGTATGTCTTCATATTTTGGTAAAGCCTCTGTAACTGCCAACATTTCTTCTGTAGCTCTGTCCAAACGAGCATCTGTGGACAATTCGGTATCGTGGGAAGCCGCAGAATCTTCAGAAATTTCACGTAGACGGGAGGACATTGTTGTTGTTAAGAAGTAAGAAGCAGACAACGATTGGTTAGGATATAGCAAATAGCTTTCTATGACGTAGAGCTCTACCGCAAAGGTTGTCGGCCGCACCCGAGCGTTTTTAGGGACCGACCACTTTTGCGGACTATACAGCCCACTTGTTTTTCCTTTTTAGGTTGTTTATTTTTCCTCAATTTTTTACTGCTATGTATTGTTTCAATATAACAGTATTGACTTAAAATCATCAATGACCCCCCAAGCATCTATAAAATGGCTAAAGCGTTGACAATTAGACACTAGCAGCCTGATACATTGCCCGAGTGATTGCATCTGGGGTTCGAAGCAACATAAAATCTATTGGGAATATAGGTTAAATCTGAGGGATAATGAATTGGTAGAACAGGCTGGAAGTCGTATCAATAAGAGGTGAGGAGGATAATAAGTAGCGTAGGCCTCATGGTCACATATTTCAGTCAAATTCTACAGCCCTAGATCGTGCTTATCTCAGGCTCAACAGCCCGACAAAGAACCGAGTATACCGCATGTTGACCAGGATCCGGTCAAGGCCTAGACATATCAACAAGAACACACTATCCCATTTCAAATCCGCCATTCCAAAGCATGCGCGCGATCGAACCCGTCGATTCGCTTACTTTCAAAGTCATAAGATCAGGCCCTTGAACTCCACACATTTGGGAGGTGATATAAACCGACCTTTGTATCCCTATCAATTCTTGGTGTTTGAAGGCTTCAGTTATTGATCACGATGCCAGTAGTCTGCTTACCCTCCACGGCCAAGGAGCTCTCAGGTAGCAACGGCTGGGACTCGATATCATCAGTGTACAAAACCTGGAGACTATCACCCGAGACAGAAGGTCTTTCCTGTTCCGCCGCAGTGACGTCGATATCCGGGTTTTGAGTCATAGTGGCATCCGCGGATTGGTCACAGGCTGGGCAAAGGGTGTAATTAATACGGCGGGCTTTGAGTATGGGCTTTATCCATTGATGGAAGGAACCTTGAGCAAAGGTGCGCAAATATAACAAACTAGGAAGATTAGTATACTTGAAAGACCAGATGATATTCAATTGCTGAGCCGACTTACCTTAGGAGGAGGCATGAAAGGTTGGAGTAGACCTGTGGAATACCACGGGCAAGCTTGTAGTTTTGGCGATCTCCCCATGCGCCGATCTCCTGAGAACTAAGAATGATGATGCCGGAAATGTATACGCCGAGCAAGAGTAGGGCGACCAAGCTATCAGTAGCGATTTCGAGGAGCGAATGAGATTGGCTTCCTGATTTGCGATACCTGGAGAGCATAAATACAGGTGTGGTGCCGGAAATCGTGATCTTCGAATTGTTAGATGGTAGTCTATCATAGGAGGAGAGTGAGACTCACTGCAATGAGCTCGATCCATGCTTGAGGGCTATGACACGTCGCAAAGACGGCGGCAAGCGCGCACGGCCACGAAATCACCGAGAGTAAGACTTGTGTCTTGCGAGCTTTAGAGAGCGGGTGTTTGGATGAACACATTCTTTGACACATTTTCACTTTTCACTTTGATGTTTCTTTTCTTGGCTTTACAGTGTAAGAACTAAGTCTGAGGTTTGTGGAGATCCAGAAGCCAAGGTTCTTATTTATTAAGCAACTTGACGGGCCGGACCCTGCCAAGCCAAAAATGGGGCGAAACAACACTGTTGCCTTATTTAATTAGTCTGCCTAGAGAGATCTACGCTGTCATGTACAAACAAGTAAAAATAGACGTGGATCATTAATGGGCTGTCTCAATTAGCACTATTTGTTTAGGCTAGCTCTAGGTTACCCCGGGAGACTATCAACAACCAACATCCTCCATTTGCAATTATTTTCAAGGATTAGTGAACCCCATTCAGTCAATGGACCCCATTTTCTTTTTTCGCACAAATTCTAGAAGAATTCACCAAGTTCTCAATAAAAGTTCCCAAGAGAACCAACCTCATCATGTTTCTTCACAAACTCCTTAACATCGTCTTCAACACCGAATAGACCTGCAGTGAGAAATTCCAGCCCGCAAAAAGATGACTTGGGTATTCGAATTCTCCCACGATCCGATCTTCCTCTCAAGCGACGGAAACCAGTACAATCAATCGAGCTTTTTGGCTTCATACTAGTGGATATCGAAGAGGATTTTATCACAAGATCCAAATTCCGCTTTGGGTGACTGTAGCCAACGCGTCAGGTTCGAAACGCGGGTTGAATTCCAATGAGGCCTCATTGATCATTCGAATTTCCAAGTCTTTCTGCACTTGCATAAGTCGTGGATGTTGGATTTGGCTCAAGAAACGTGTGATCAATTCCCGATGAACCGAATGCCACTGATACTTCCGCGGCTTTGAATCCAGCAACTGGAACAAGAATTTGACCTCCGATTTCCTTCAATCAGTGTGAAGCAGGCATGCAAAAAAGCGGAATGCTATCACAAAGCGACTGTCATATTTGCACAGTTTAATGCATGATTCCAGTACCGTGGGGTTCTTCACCAAATATCGCGCGGCGAAGAATTCCTGAAAGGTCTGGCGGAGAAAGCGGAACACAGGCCCGCCATTAATCTCCTCGCGATGCAGGAATCATTACTTTAGTAACAATATTTGTCCTCCTTCGGGATCTGCATGAGGCGCAGACCTTGGGCTCATCGAACTGACTCTCTGCTCGCGCAAAGGGTGGCTGTTTTGTATGTTGGCACAATTTACCGAAACAAACCAGCAAAGTATGAGCGGTCAATATGAGCAAATGTTGGAACGAGAGTATTGGAAGCACCGAGGCATGCAGAGTTACTGCGCGGCCCTCTAGGAGAGTTGGGATGGGATTCGTGGTAATCGCAAAATGGCGTTGAAAGGAATTTAGCGTGTCATGAAGTTTCTTTTTGGAGGGCAGTGCCACATATATCCTGTTCAGATTCAGTAAACTTGATATGAAATCGAGTTGAAGCTAGGAGGGGCTTGGGGTACATTTCGTCTGGCCATGAAGTCCTTGTATATCCCTAACCAGATTTCCCGTAGACGGCAGTCATCTCGTTGACCAGTTACAGGATCGACTTCACAAGGAGGTTGCGTTCTTTTGATGACATCATGAGTAGCCGCAATCCATGGCTACCTGGGGGTCAGCGTATGCGAAACGAAAAGCATTGGAGGTTACCAAAAGTTAGTATGACATACCTTAGGAACTGGCCAGTCGGAGAAATGTAAATATTTAGCGTCTTGGAGGATTTTCTCAGCATCCCACAATTCGTCTACATTGCCCAGATAGGCTTCATGATTATTGGAGCGGAACTCTCCAGTCAAAAGAGTATAAGGACGGTGAGGTACGACGAGTGCACTGTCGCCATATAACTTGTTCATAATCTCCATGTCGTCTACGTCAGACGTTGCGCTAGAAACTTCATCCATTACACGACTGAACTCGGCTGTGGACGGTTGGATGAGCATTAGTCCAGATGTAAAGACTTGATCCTTCGGATCTAACCAGTAGGCCCGTGGCATGGCGACAGAGCTAGGTGGGAGCAGGAACAGCTCGTCCATAGACTTTGTGCACGTTAGTATACAATGAAAAGGAAAGCCAAGATTGATCTTCGCACCTGCAGAAGGGTTGCATCTGAATCCAAGTTAAGAACCCGCTCATATTCTGTATGATTAAAAGCCAGCAACTTTGTGTAGCTCGATGACCACGGTGCTATGCAAACTCTTAGTTGGGAGCTTTGTAATGAATTGGGATGACTTACCACCTCCCCCCCCCTTCCTCATTACTGCGACTGGCTTGAGTTTGACTGCATATTTGTCCCTTGCAAAGCGAAGTAAACGAGCTTCAGGTGAACTATCGTCCTCAGACAAGAGGAAATCGTGTGGGTACATCAACAAGCGATCGGCTTTGCTTCCAAGGCGTTGAAGAGCCTCGAAAATCATGAGCGAGTTGCACAGATAAGACCTGTCGGTAGCATATTGGGTGTATGCAAATCGAGACCAGTTTAACTTGCTTCATGGATAGACCGTAAAAGTAAGAATTAGAATCGCCCAGAGGAGTTGGGTTGCTTGGAAGTCGCAATAATGTCGCAACCCCGAATAGAGTGAACAAAACTATGAACATAGAGCGATATAATCTCCGAGATATTTTGGCCATACTTAACATGGTCGCTTGCGAAAATTAATAGCTTCCCATCTGCAGGGAATATTCCTAAATTCCACGTAACTGTCGAAGAAACTTGTGTACTATGTCTTTTCGTAGCTGTTAGTCCATATCAAAATGCATGGAAGAGGGCAATGAAAAGTGTAGTTGACGAAATGAGGGCTCTTCATAACAGAGGATGATTCCCTCAGCTGGCTGCCATTACCCCAGGGGCAACACCAGCAGATTCTAAGGTTGCAATAGGCGGTCATAAATGGGTGGTTAAGCGCTGTCTGTGCATGAGCTGAGACACGCTAAAATATATGGCAGCTCCTGATTAGCCATGGAGCGCCTTAACTGTGGAGTGTTTTGGTCCGTGCTCAAATCTATCACACCTGAGCGCTAATATATAAATCGGATATGGAGATCAATTATTAGACACATCTATACTTAGATATCCGGCACATGGGCTATCAATTTCATCTAAAGGTCAGCGTGTTGATTTTGAACAACCCCCCCCCAGTTAACCATTAACTATCGTTTGTTGAGGCCGTAGACATTTTGACAATCTTTCCATTATGCGTGTATAGCTTTGAATCATTCGTTAGTACTGGAGAAATTCGTATGTTTATATTAGATGGGGACTATGTATCTGACCTGATTGGCCCTTGAACAGCCCATCTGCTGTTTGCTATGTCTGTTAGTGCGTTCCTGCGCAATTTCCATGATTAGGACTCATATGGCTAAAAAACACCAACTAATTTACTAGGGGCGCTTAGCCGCTGGGATGTTGGCCTTTCCTAGGTCATGGTTCCTTGGTGGCTACCTATCCATATTTTATGTACTGCCAGTTCGGTGTTCGGATATTCATCGTCCCAAGTTCATCTTTTTGAAAAATTCTCCGAGTCAAAACTCCATTTATGATCTTAAGATATTATGAGTTGACAGTAAAAAGTGAATAAAACCCGATATTTACTTTGCTTGATACTTGGATCTTAGCCTTGCGGCCTTCATTGCTCACTGAATTGCGTCCGGTTCTCATCGGTCTTCAAACTTCGATAAGTTCGTCCCTTCAGTTGCGAATTCCAGTTAGTCCCTTCACGTGGAACACCGTTATAATATATTTTGTTAAGAAAGAATTGCTAACGATATTTTTCCTTAGGGATGAGAGGTCTACAACAATGTGTTCTCACCCTTTGGATCCTTTACCTCGATAATGTTCTCTGTTTTGGTCCCCGAGAGATGACCTGGTCTGATGAAAAATTTGGCCCTGATGGACCTTGGCAAGCGGTTACTGTGTCTATAGGAAGTAACTACTCCGAACTTGTTGTCCCTTCATCGGTAGTAGCGTTATACCCGGGAGGTAGTTGGGAAAGTAAAATCTTACTTTCTTCCATATGTGACAACAAATCTCTCTCATCTGTATGCTATGGGAACACAGCAGGCCTTTTGATAGCGACATATCAGTCACTTTGGATAATGACTCGATTTCATTGCCCCCATATGGAACATGGGGTTACCTGGACTGGGGGTATGCGGACGCAGTTCCTCTTTATGCCAAAGCAAGACGAGGAACGGACTGGATAACCATTGACGGTGTTAATGTTCCCGATGTCGACTTGATCACCATATCTGCTGGATGGCAAACTTACCCTGGTGGACAAGCGTATCCTTTGCAGGTTGGGGCCCTTTCTCTTGGAGGTCCAGATATCAATCAAACATTTGGAGATTCGATAAAAATCAACACGACCTTCATCACCAGCTACCTCTACGACCAGGAGGGGTCCACAAACATACCATCATATTCCTATGGAATGCATATTGGTTCCGCATCTTTGGGAATCCCTGGTTCACTTCTTCTGGGAGGATATGATCAGAATAGAGTGATGGGAGACGTTTCTGCCCAGTCATTTGCAAGTGGAAGCTTTCCGATTGAAATGTACGATATGAGTATTGGAGTGGCAGAAGGTGGATCGCCTTGGAATTACTCCAACAAAACAGGTCTCTTGGCGCAGGGAAATTCCTCCTTGGATTCCGGTCTCAAGATTATTGTGGACCCAGTCAGTCCATACATATATCTGCCTAAAAGCTCATGTGATGCGATAGCCGCTGAGTTGCCCGTCACATACCACCCTGGTTATGGCCTCTATTTTTGGAACACATCCGACTCGCAGTACGACAAAATTGCGACCTCCCCAAGTCATTTGGCGTTCACGTTTAGCAAGAACAGCCTCAATAACGAGGATATCACGATCAAGGTCCCCTTCGCTCTCCTGAATCTTACACTAGAGGCCCCGCTTGTGAAGATGCCAACGCAATACTTCCCATGCATGGCCACCAATAGCACCCCTGCTCTGGGTCGCGCTTTTCTTCAAGCAGCATTTGTCGGCGTTAATTGGCTTGGTGGGAAGTGGTTTTTGGCTCAAGCACATGGACCAGATGGCTCTTTCATTGTCAATACCGTGACAATAGGCGACAACAAATCCACCATTTCGGGGTCTTCCAACAGTTGGAAAGATACCTGGAAGAACACCTTGAAATTGATACCCACAGATTCCAACTCGAACACGACCAAGACGGATACCGGAACTACTAACAGCAAGGGTCTCTCCACGATTGTCAAGATCGGCATCATCGTTAGTAGTACTGTAGGCAGCGTTTTGATAATTGCCCTTTCTTGTGGGCTCTGCATTCGCCACCGTCGCCGGCAAGAGAAATCACTCAATCGAGATCAGAACAGTGCAACCAAGGGGCCATTTGACACATCGTCTTCAGCGCATCAATTCAACTACGTGGAAGCTCCAGATAATAAATGGAACCCACTATATGAATTGCACCACAGCAACCAAATATACGAGATGCGCTCGGAGAGAGGTCCTTTTTATGAGTTGAACTCAGACAAAGGTCCTATTGTTGAAATCGACTATAAAAAGGTAGTTCAGCATGGCCTCTTCGAGCTGCCAGAGCGGACGTCTGTCTTGGTGTCTAACTTTATCGGAAAGCTGCCATCATAATACTTCATGAATACCTTTTATGTCCTAAGCAGTTTATTCATTATGCCTGTGCGCATTTTATCGCTATTGTATGCTCATCTGCCATGTATAATAGAACTAATATGAACAAGCTTCTTGTTGAGATCTCCTGATCCTCTTTGTCAGGACTGGCAGCTACAAATAGCTTCCTCTCCTTCTTCTTTTCCCCTCAGGCGCAGTTTTAGCAGCTTCAATGCAGTCTTGCCTGCTCTCTCTTCTCCTGCTCTTTCATCACTTCTGCCTGAGATTCTCGAATATGGAAGTTCCCGCAAACGTGATGGAATCTTAATTTGTGATTTCATTGAAATAGCCGTGCTAGGCGTAGGCACCATGGGAGTGCCGATCTTTCGTAGTTGATTCCGATGTTTATCAACATTCGCGGCATTCAGGAAATTATAGCTGCTCGGCTGCTCTCAGAATAAGAACAAAGGGACTTAGTGTAAAGCCTGAGTGATAAACTTACTTTTTGTGTCGCAAATAAATAATTCTGCAAGCCTTCCCCCAGGAACTATCGGGAATGACACCAATCAGCTAATAAGTAGCCCATCTTGTGGCGGCGATGGTGAAAGTGGAAATTGATGGCCATTGGGTTGGTGAGGGGTGAGATGCTCTTAGAAGATGTTAGGGGCTCATTTTAAGCTGCGAGAGTAAAAGCCATCTAATTTTCATTCCGTGAACTATGCGATGGCCACTACTCATCCCGAGCCTTTGCATGTTTTTATAGTCGGCATGAGCTCTGATTCTGCAGGGCATAGGTGCCTTGCTGTTAGTGAGGTTCTCGCAACAAAGTGTTCAATCCGATCTAACTCCTGCTTACACGCAGCCATCACCCTCTTAATGACGACTCAAGCATGTGGCCTGCTGGCCCTCAGTTTTAGACATAGCATTGAAACTCGACTGTGAAAAGTTCGATTGTCAGATCTGCCGCTGCGGACTATCGAATAAGACTCGGCTGAACCGAAGACGAGAAAGTCGTCACCGACGCCCTGGTATGGCTCATGGCAGCCGTTGTGATATGATACCGCGACGCAAAATGCCAATGGACATCGCCTCGCTCACCATTCGGTGAAATCGTGTTCGGAAACAACTTGATTATCGCGCGTACTGACGGGTATTTGATAAGAGAGGTATTATTGTGCTTGTTTCACCTGACCTCAACGTATATCAGATAATTGATTGAAGCAAGTTGGGCGACTGGGTCTGATCTCTTTGTCCTCGAACCCCTTCGTTCTGTTTAAACTAGTACATCATATGTAGAAAGTTTCGCGACACTAGGGATTAAAATAGTAATACAGTCGTAGCGACCGGACTCGAATTATAAGGAACTCTCAGATTGTTTACCTTCGCCAATATTGTGCCTGTCCTAATGTGCCCCCATGCGTGGTTTAAAGAGTCCTCCCTGTCACCCTACAACATATGTATTTGACATTTCTTACCCTCCGGCCATGATCTCATGATGAATTTTACTATTAATCTGGATCGCCAAGCTGCTAAGCTCCTCTATTTATTTATTATATGTGGACTACAAAGGAATTTGAAAAAATGATAGAGCAGAAAGCTAGGTTTGATTTGAACAAATTGTAGAGTTCGTAGGACAATGTTATCGCTCCGCACGAATCGAACTAGACAAAAGTTAAGTTCGACTCGGTTTGAATAAAAACCGAAGTAAGGATCGGCATCAATTCGAATTCAAGATAGATTCTAATTGGCTTTCGAACTTTCACGGGTAAAGGGACACGGAGTGGAGCGGCTGAAACCAGCGTAACCTTGGAAATTGCTTGAGAAGTTTGATTACTCGCGCCAAGAATGACGTGGGTGTACCGCCGAGACATTGGAAAGTCTAGCGAGCCCTCATGTCATCCCGAGGTCACTAACCTTGGAACATATGTTATGGTTGTAACCTTGGTTTGCTTCTGAAAGCGTAGTTTTCGACATTGCTTGTCCTTAGTTTGGTTGTTTTCATCTACCAATGTTTTCTTGTGGTAAACAAATTAATCGAATGGCACTGGGCAGCTTATAGATCCTCAGATGGGATTCGGCTGTCTATGGAAATCTGATTCTAGACAGGTCATATACTCACGCGATAATACTAATCCTATAACTACAATGTACTATGCGTGATTAAAATGGGGGCGGGATTGAGATTTTACACTTGGCGTGGGGAGAAGACAAAAGCCAAGACCTGGGATTTTAAGCACTACCAAGAAGTCATCTTGGTATGTATATATGTAGCTCGGATGTATGTACCGGTTAGGAAAGGACTGACCCCAGGATGACCCCCCAGAGACCTATGAACCATGACTGAATGACCGCTCCCCGGAAAGAATTGGGTTAATATATATTCATAGAAATAATGATACTAATGCATGCATATGACAGGACACGGCGATACCGAGTCAGTCCCGATGACACGTGCTACTTAATCCCACACCGCCGTTGTCGGAAAGCCGGGCTTGAGACAAAAAGGGATTTGAGCCAGATTGTGCCGGTCCGTGTGCCTTGTGCCGCGCCGCGAAGGATTTGATTGTCGGGGCCCCGTGGGTATCTTTGGCCCCGAGCTTGGTACACAGGGCAACCTTTGTCCAGGGCCCATTTGAGAAACTTGGCGAAAAATTTCGACGTCATGTGGGGGCAAGAATAACTTGGCGAAAAGTTTTCGACGTCACGTTCGTGCGGAGAGGCCTTGGCGACTTGAGCTAGCTATACCCTAGCAGTATAATGTGAGTATGCTGAATATGCATACTATGAGAAAGATAGGAGAGTAAAATCAACCGCATAGTGGGAAGCATGATAGGATTCAATAATAGCGGAAATCCTACCCTATGCTAGATCTGTGCTGGACATTGGAAATCGGCCGGGCGGCCTCTAAATTAGTCATCCGTACCTAGATACGTGGATCCGCCAAGCGCCCCGCCAATTACCCCCGCCAATTACCCCTCGCCAAGCGCCCCCGCCAAGCGCCAAGGTAAAAGATTCCCGCGCTTCTCTCCGCTTCGGGAACTGCCTCGCCTTCGCTGGACTTTCCGGTTCGGGGTCTGACCGAGGTTGCAGTATAAGTCCGATATTGAAGTTACGTTATTGCGGTACATCTGCCATGGAGGTCTTTTGCTATAAGACCACCAATTCAGTCCACTTTCCCTACTAGTTTTTCCCCAAGTTTCTCTTACCCCACCTCCCCAAACTGACGGCTTTTGCTTTGTTCATACCGTCAACATGTGGACGACCACCAGCGGCTTGAGTGGTCGGTCACTCCGGCTGAGCATCACCATCGCCGCTGTCATGGGTTTCTCGCTCTTCGGCTACAACCAGGGCATGATGGCCGGCCTCCTTAACGGTGACGAGTTTGTAAACTCCTTCCCAATCATCAGACTGCCCGAGGACGCAACTCCCGCGCAAGAACACTACATCAATGTCATCCGTGGTGCTATCACATCTTGCTATGAGCTTGGCTGTTTCTTTGGCGCCTTGTTCTCCATGTTCTTCGGTGACAAACTCGGCCGTACTACCCTGATCTTCATCGGCGCTAATGTCCTGATTGTTGGTGCCTTGATCACAACGGTCTGCTTCACTGGTAAATGGGAAGTCGGTCAGTTTGTTATCGGCCGTGTTGTATCAGGTATTGGAAATGGCATGAACACGGCCACAATCCCGGTCTGGCAATCAGAATGCTCCGGCGCGCACAACCGTGGCTTCCTGGTCTGTTTTGAAGGTGCTATGATTGCTGGTGGCACGTTTATTGCCTACTGGGTAGTTTTTGGTCTCTCACACGCCGCGGATACCGTCCAGTGGCGATTCCCTATTGCGCTCCAGATCTTCTTTGCTTTGACTGTGGGTCTCGGTGCCTTGCTGCTCCCGGATTCTCCCTCGTGGTTTGTAAATAGAGGACATGACAAGGAGGCCTGCGAAGTTCTCGCTAAGCTCAATGGTACCACTCCTGACTCTGATAAAACACTTCACGACTTCAACGTCTTGAAGACGGACGTGGAATCCTCAAAGAACTCACAGTCAAGCTGGAAGGCAGTATTCACCTTCGGAAAGACCCAGGAATTCCAGCGCCTTCTCATTGGTTGTTCCGGCCAATTCTTCCAGCAGTTCACCGGCTGTAACGCCGCTATTTACTACTCAACGCTACTGTTCCAGGAAAACCTGCATATGGAAAAGAACCTATCTCTTATCATGGGCGGAGTGTTCGCTACCGTCTACGCCATTGCAACCATCCCATCTTTCTTCATGATTGAAAGAGTTGGCCGTCGCAACCTATACTTGATTGGTTTCCTGGGCCAGGGACTCAGCTTTGTCATCACCTTCGCTTGTTTGATCAAGGAAAACGAGCAGAACGCTAAGGGTGCTGCCGTTGGAATCTTCCTCTTCATCACCTTCTTTGCATTCACTCTATTGCCGCTGCCCTGGATCTACCCGCCCGAGATCAACCCCCTCCGTACCCGTACTGTCGGTGCGGCGGCGTCGACCTGCACCAACTGGATCTGCAACTTTGCCGTTGTCATGTTCACCCCGCTGTTCGCTAGCCAGAGTCCATGGGGCGTGTACCTCTTCTTTGCCCTGTTCAACTTCCTCGGTTTGATCTTTGGCTTCTTCTTCTATGTTGAGACAGCCGGTCGCGATCTTGAGGAGATTGACATCATCTACGCCAAAGCCCACGTCGAGGGCAAGATGGCGTGGAGGGTCGCCCAAGACATGCCCAAGCTCAATTTCGAGGAGATGGTCCAGCAGTCTCGTGACCTGGGCTTGGATACCAACGATCATGTCGCACATGAGAAGAGCGAGCTCGGCCTCGGCAGCGACAGTGGCCAGGAGATCGAGGAGGTTCGGGAGAAATAGTAGCACACTTTTTGGACGTGCTATAGCTGTGCTATAGCTGTGGTTGAAGGTGACGATGATATTTGAAACTTGATGTTGTATAATGTCTTTTTTAACGTTTTGTTCATTGTTTATTTCTGTTCTTGTGGATATCTCAATATCCTGGCGATAGAACTGATGGCAGTGCTTCCGGCGCATATATATATCCAACGCAAGGAAGGGATGTTCTTTTATATTTCAATCTGTTTTTCTGATTTGCTGGCACTTTAACCCTGCTCAATAGATGAATAATAACATTCATGACTAGTCCTGAAAATTAATTGGTAATTAGCAGCGACTTCATACTTGATCGCCATTGTTCTCTATCGTGAGCCATCTCACTTAACGTTCAAGCTGAATGCTTTGCTAGCCCTGATCAAGGACAGCTCAACACGCACACTACACTCCAACCCTAGCTGAACACTCTACAGCCCGAATAATTAACGCGGACAGCAAAACATGTGCTTTATGAACATATCGACTATAGATAACATGGTCTCCATATACTCACGAGAGACAATGGCATCATTGAAGAAAATCAATAATACCGTGGAGGTGGGTCAAGAAATAGAGCAAACTACGATATTTGGACAAATCCCTGATTATACATAGAAAGGTCCTTTGCACAAAGTATGCTTTGTTTTGCTATCATTACATGCGTCTCAATATACCAGCCAAACAGACGTCACAAGACCGCAAACGCGTTTGACTGTTTTTGTATGTTCAATACTCTGCAAGTGTGTTATATATCTCGGGCTGGAGTATACAATTCCACATGTCCACCTCCAACCAAGCTCCCCAGATTTTACACAAACACCACGGTGTACGCCTGGATCTTCCATTCTCCGTCCGTTTCCACAAAAGAGATCTCAGCTCCCCACTTTCCCTCGTGGAAACGGCCGTCTTGGAATTGATACTCGGTTGAGCCTTTCACCATTACGTCGTGAGTCCCTTTTCCGAGCACATAGACTTTCCGAGGCTTGTGGTTTCGCCATTGGACATTATCCCATGATCTTTGGATCATTTCTTGAATTTCTGGTCTTATGTTAAAAGCTTTCATGGGATGGATTAAGAACCAATAACTTACCATCCCGTCCATTAGAAATTTTGCCATTCCTCAATATTTTGGCGGTGGTCGTGAAGCACTCAACCCATTGTTGAGTACACTCCCGCTTGTCAGAAGTGTCCATGAGATGCTCGAGGACTTCGCGAAGGTGTTTGGGGAAGAGCTCTTCATCGTACAAAAGGTCGAGGACAGCCATTTTAGAGGTCAAGGCGTGTGTGATTTTTGCGTGGGGTATAGAAGAAGGAACCCGAGTGATGATGCGTTTGTATTGTCAGGTTGGTATGTGTTCCTTTTATCTGTTTAACGATCTTGATGTAAAAATCACCGGGTCTTCATTATTACTGTGGAGAAGAAAACAGTACTCCATTGATGCCGTGGAGAATAAAGAGAGTGCTCAGACCTTCATTTATCATGTGGAGAACATTGTTGAACTAGGAGAGGGGAATATAGATAACGATGGATTTGCATTGAGGAAATTGTGGCTATCTCGATATGCCCACCTTGGTCTAACCAAGAAAGTGAAGGTCCCTAATGATACGGATACAGCTGGGAGTTCGAGCTTGGCATCCTGGTAATTTCCATCCAGTATGGGCTTTACCGCGGCGTTTAATCTACGTGAAACTACTTGTTACGACAACGGATATAGATAATGACTTGCTATAATTTAGATTCAATACTAACTTGCTACTGATTGTCGTACAACTTTGTTATTTGGCCGCGTGAGGTTGCGGCGCAGTGGCCATCGGTTCAGCAGTTGGTGACATTTAAAGCGTGTTTCAATTTAACCATACACCGATGAATGCCTTCGTCAAGACCTTGGGGGTCGACATTATTCAAATATTACATAAAATTGCTGTAGCACTATTAGAGTTTCAATATGATACATAGTATGCTCTTTCCGTATATTGAAGTGCCTTTAGACAATTGTGACATAGAAGGCTGACGTACCAGTTTGTGTACGAATAATTGAAGAGGGAAATTTACAAGATGATGGAATGACAAAGGAAAATGAATACTGATATCCCGATGAACTAAGCGATAGATGAAAAGGAATGTAGAGGTTGGTTTCTTATACAGCCTAGATACTTGAAAGTTAGACAAACTCGAGAGGCAAAAAGCATGCAAGTCTACTGAGGTGCTCAGACGAGATACACGGGCATTCACGATATAAATTTCACAGCTAGCTCCGAGCCCAGATGGCAATCCGCTCAAAGAGGGCGTCTCCGTCATGAGGCCTTTTAACGCTTTCAAATATTTCACCAAGCTCCTCCTTGCTGAGGCCCGAGGTGAAAGCGCCTGTGTCTGCGTCCAGGATTTCCTTGGCCATATCGCCTATCATCTCGGGATGCCCTTGGAAGGTAAGGACATTATGCGCGTCAGACAGAAGAATTTCGTTTTCCGTTGCTAGTGGAATATATCCAGGAGGAGCAATAGTCACTACCCTCTTATGGAACTTGTGGATTGCCTGTGTCGCTATTGTAAGCCTAAAGCCCAATGCATCAAACAACCACACTTTGACTCACGATATTTTCCTTATCTAGTCCAAAAAAGGATTTTCCCTCTTGTGTCGTGGCAATATTTTGGACACCAACCTATGAAATTTGCCATCAGCGTTGCTTGGTTTTAGTGAACCGGCTAAATATACTCACAACTCGCTCTGTCTTAACGGTTCCAATCTTTCCACCAAGTGCACGCGCGACTACTTGATGGCCCCAGCAAATTCCCAAAATCTTTGTTTTCGGGTGGTCTCTGGTCGTTGTGTTGATAAATTGGAAAGTATCTTCAACCCATGGATCCACTTGCTCCTGGGTTAGATTGAAAGTTCCCCCTGTCAAAATGATCAAATTATAGTCTTGGGCGTTTGGAAATGGTGTTCCCTCAATAGGATGGAAAAGGTCAATTGCTGCACCAGGGAAAAGTCCCTCGATGGTGCGATACCATGAGTCAACTATGTCTTGGACCCATTTCTCGCCGGAGACATAATTTCTGCATAGAGCAACTTTGAATTGAGTCATTCTCGTCGTGGTGGTTTGCGACCAAAGGAAATCGAGATGTGGATTTTAAGTGCCGTATTGAGATATTAAAAAAGAGAAATAGAGTTTCTTTATATGGAAAAAATGATAATCAGAGGGATTAGTACCAAATTGGACAAGGTATGGAGTAGATAAATTGGTGGAGTAGTAATTCCCGTTGGAGAACTAATGCCCAAACGACAATTATTGCAGTTGATTGGACATTGGAGAGGCAGTGATAGGAGTGAGTTATCAGTTCAAATCACCCAATCTTTGGAAATATTACACCTTACCTTGACAACCTTGGAGGCCTGGTCGGAAACTCCTGCCCATAAATGGAGATAGAGCCCATCCCCTATCTAAACTAATTCCTCCAATTTTCCGAACTCGGTTAGCAATCCTTATACATTCGCTTTGTTTCTAGGCTTCCTGTATTACGCAACGAGTCAAATCGGATATATTGTGCGTGTTAGGTCCACAAATTCTATGCCGAGTGACTTTTATCGTGGAGATTCGTGCATCCACCTGTAGACGTGGGCAGTAGGCCAGACAAGGTGTACTAGCATCACTTTAGTATCACTAGACGAAGTTTATAATACCACGTATATAATATTCCGCATGGAAATATAAATATATAATAAGGTCGAGACTGGACTCAAATATATCAGACAATAAATACTACTATCAGTTTTATTTCCGCAAGCATTCCATGAGTTTTGACTACAAGTGGCTCGTTGGCTAGCCGGACAATGACTCCCGATATTGAGTATTCTTTGTCGCGTCCTAGCGTAGGCTCCGCATAGTGAATAGAACATAATAAAGTCTAATTTTGAAGTAAGGAAAAAAAAAAGAAATGATTGTAAGAGATCCAAGATGTGATAAGAGACACGTGATTGGTTCGGATATTCAAGGGTTCCCCGCCTCCTGATCAACCTTGAGTTATCTACGGAGTAGAAATGTAGATACATACACATATGTATCCAGAGAGTGGACATATACATATCTAGCCACAGGAATTGCTTCAATCTGTTCAAATCAAAACCCATTGCCTCGTCCAAAATTCATGATGCCTCGTGGAAGACCCAAGGTTCTTGTGTCACCGTGCAGGTTCTGCAAAATGCAGTTCAAGCGAGTGGAACATCTGCAGCGACATGAACGCATTCGTGGGTTTTACTTTTATCTCATAGTCTCTCTTGCTTGGCTTACAAGCTCCAGATACTCAGGAGAAGCCATTTGCTTGTGACTGTGGAAAGAATTTTTATAGACGGTAATTCAAAAATTTCTTGAGAGGATTGTATGCTTTTATCTCACTATAAATGCCTAGGGATCTTCTCATGCGCCATCGTCGACTTGACCATCATGAATCAATTGTCGAACCATGCACGGTAAATCTCAACCAAAAGGACGCGACAGTGACAGAAGCCAGGTAGGTCATCTATCACTTGCGTGGAACTTGCGCTTACTTACCAAATCAATCACTAGTACAGCGGCCGAAAACCTCGATCCAAACTCATCACCCGTGGAGACAAGAACGATGAATTTCAACCAAAACGACACGCCCGAGACAGAAGAAAGGTAAACTATATATCGCCTACTTGAGATGCGTACTAACTCGTCCATCCTCAGACTGGCCCCATCCCTTGACACGTCACAATCTTCTCCAACGCTACTTCTACCGGTCACTGAACCAGCGGAGGATTGCTCGGTCATTCCAAGTGCTTCTGTTCCTGAGCTACCCTTCGAACACTCACATTACACTGGGCTCATGTCTCATGATCCAATATCCAACTTTGATTTCAACTCTACCTATGAGTTTGAGATGATGTGGAACAATAGCAACGACATTGCTGATTTTTTACCTGCAACATTTTTTGACACCGATTTTTCATTGTCTGATATCTGGCAGACAGATAACATTAGACTGAATAACTCGATGGCACCGGTTTCTCACACTGAGACAAGCATACAACACTCGATTCCCAGCAACTCAGATGGATCCCTGTCTTTTATTTCGCTTCCATCTCGGCTCCCTCCTTTAGAGCCAGACTCACTCTCATCGCGCAACGAGAGACTACCTCACAACGAGTTAAACTCACCGACAGGTGTTGACCATGCTACAGACACGGAAACTCCATTGCCATGGGTCATTTCTGCACTTGCATATGACCGAATTGCTGCTGGTATCCGAAAATACGAAAACATTTTGCCCGCCGGGTTTCTCATTCCGTCGAGACATACCATTTCCCGATACATTTCGGGATATTTCCGAGGCTTTCATGAGCATTTTCCTTTCATCCATCCCCCAACTCTCAAAATGGACAAGATATCACCGGAGCTTCTCCTTGCGATGGTTGCGATGGGTGCATTTTGTCGGGTCGAGAAGAGGAAGGGGTATAAGCTATACTTGGCCTCTAAAGCGATCATCTTGCATCAACTTGAAAAGCGTACTCGGCTATCTCTTGCTGGTCTTGCAAGGGGCTTATCCAATACTCCGAGCAATAGGAGTTCTGGATCAAATCCCGCCAATATTGATGGCCGTGAAAGGTATGATCCCCGCTATTCTCCTAGCAAAACGACCACTTCTCCATTGGGGCTACAAACACTACAATCCCTCGTCATTTTAATAGCAATGGCGATGTGGGCTGATATGCCAGCGGTGCAAGATGCTTTGTCAATGGGAAGCCAGCTTGCGATGCTTACCCGAGAAGCCGGGTTAGGACAGGGAGACGAGATAATTGGAAGATGCGCTTGGTCAGATTGGATCAATCGAGAAGAGCGTCGACGCACTCTTTTCGTTTCTTATATCCTTCTAAACCTCTGCAGTATCTCCTTTGATGTGCCCCCTTTGATCCTGAACCAAGAAATTCGCCTTTCGCTCCCCCACTGTAACACAGAGTGGGTGAACACATCTGCGGCCGAATGGCAGTACACAAGGGAAACATACGGTCACACCGAGCGACAGTTCCAGTCAACGCTCGCGGACATGATGACAGGAACAGACGTCCACCATGAAGAGCCACTTTCTGCTCTTGGAAATTATGCCTTGATAAATGCCTTGATCCAAAGCATATACTTTGAGCGACAAAGCACGACTAGCCACACGATCCGTCTGGATATTGTGAAGAAATTCGAATCTGCTCTCCAGGCATGGCAAAGATCTTGGGAAGCAACCCTGGAAACTTCACTTGACCCTGAATCCCCTCGGGGACCTCTCGGATTCAACTCGGCTGCCTTGTTGAGACTCGCATATCTCCGCCTCAATGCGAACCTCGGCCCATGTCGAAACCTATTATCGCAGGACCCACAATCCATCGCCCTTATTTTCACAAACAACTCACCTCCATTATTTACACGCTCTTTACATGTGGACCGGGCTGTCCTTCAATGCATCCACGCGCTCAGTATTCCAGTGCGGGTAGGCGTCGCCTTTGCTGCGTGTACACAGTCGGTGAATGGGAGTATCCAACATCCCCTCTGTACGTTAGAATGTGCCATTCTACTCAGTCGGTGGCTGGGTATTATTTCCGATGCGATAGAGAAGTCAGGGCTGGAGTCCCTACGAGAAGATGAACGAAAGCTGCTGGGAATGATTGCCAGCCTCATAAGAGAAACGGATTGGGCAGATACACTGGAGAGTAACGAGGCGGATAGTTACTGTATCCGTCGAATGGCAGCGACTGTTGTGAGACTGTGGGCCGAAACATTCCAAGGTGTGCATATATTTGAAATCGTTCGGGTCATTGGGGAAACACTGTCGATCGTGGCAGAAATTCTTGAGAGAAGGCTAGAGCCACAAGAGAAACCTACTTTTATAGGTTGAATCGACAAGGTGGAATGATAGAATATGTACAATGGCTTGATTCCAACAAAGAGGCGTAATAATTGCACCCAGTCCAAAAAAAACAGTAAATCTTCATATCCTATTACAGGACCTGTCGCTTTCCAGTGATAGTCGACCAAAGCTGGTGCATAAACGAGATATCTCAACATTGCTTCATGCGTACTTGTGGAAGACCTTTGCGATAACCTGCCATTGACCATCGATCTTAATGAGAGTGAGGAAGTCGGTGTAGTCGGCACCCGAGGCGTCACTTTCCATGTCAATGCGGACGACGGCGGTGGTTTGAGTGATTGCAAGTACATCATTGCGAGTCTTGATGTTGGGGGCGCTTCCATTGTCACGAACAAAGGTGTAGAGGTTGCCAATGGGTCCAGCTAGCATATCGGGCTTAGGAGGGTTGATAAAACCGTACATAACGGCGTCTTTGTGGAATGCCTGGGCGACGGCATCAGAACTACCTGAGCGCAGACCCTCAGTGTATTTGTTAGCTGTCTGGATGACGGCATCGAACTCGGCGGTAGGAACGGTCTTGATGTTGGCGGCCATTTTCTAGATTTGGAGGTTAGAGAGAGGTCTCGGATCACGGGTCACGGAAGAGCGACGTACGAATGATATAGAGAAGTAGATTCGATTGCACAAAAAGGATTCAAGTGTTGCTGTTAGGATGAATTCTGGTTCTTGAACGAGGTCAACTTCGGATTTTATATTGCTAGAATGGCTAATTATCTCTCCAACTGGCGACAGCTGGCCGTTTGGAGGATGCACTAGATCCGCATGAACATTTTTAGGGACCTGTTTATTCCACTCCACGTAGATAGAGGTGGGGAGATATTTACACCTATGAGGACATGATAATAACTAATTTACGCTCTATGCACCTACCTACCTAGTGGAAACTATTGAACGGTGAGTACCCGGGCCGACCTCGGGATTATAGACCTAATTACGTCATTAATACCCCTAGGCGCATCTATCGTGAACTCAAATGTTCGGACTATTAGTATTTCCACACACCGAGATCCACATTATTCCCTCCAACATTCAGGGGCTACCCCCACAACCACAACCTCCAACTATGTACGGAGTACATCTTGCCTATCGCAAGTTTTTTTTCCATTGGCCACACAAGCCGAGATCCTAAGCCTAGTTTATCAAAGCGTCAACCGAGTACTGACCGCTTTATGCGTGGATGTGAACGGAAAGGGAGACACTGAAGGCACTGGTACCTTTCCACCGAGTCATTGAACTGTAGTGTTTTGATTCTAGTATTTTATTAGCAAACAATTTAGCTATGTCCTCTCCTAGTTTGAGAATATGTAGCACTGGGATATGAGCCGTGCTAATTATATGGGAGGTCTCATTTGTCTAGGTACCCAGCCTCCTAAACGGGACGGCTTATGATGGCTTATAATGAAAAAAGAATATTCTTGCATGAGAGGCACTACGGGCACACTGTTTTATTTGGGGCACACTCTGTTGCTAACCCGATTGAGCTATTTTCTCTTCTAGGATTTACAAAACCGCTGATTGGGGGTTCATTCAGCCGACACCCAATTTATTCCATCAAGCAATCCGCTCGCTAAATTTTGATGACCAGCCTTCCAGTAAATGAATATGTAGCAGCCCTCTCAGGAATATCCTCTCCCTCCTCTAGAGTAAGGATGGTCAGATGGCTGACAACTCCATTGTCAACCACCGCTTTGATCATTTTCTTAGCTTCATCAACAGGGCAATGCAAGGATCCCTTCACGACAATTTCTCGGAATACGAGATTGAATGCATCGAATTTGAAACCAGATTCTGGGAGACCAAGAACGACACAGACGCCCCTAGGCTGAAGGCGATGTAAAGCCCAGTCACTGGCCGAAACATCATCAGTGCAGACCACAGCACCATTCAACCCAATACCATCCGTAAACTCAGAGATCTGTTGGATGGCCTCATGGCTATTGAAATTTATTGTAATATCGGGTCTGAGATTGGCGGGGACCTCGGATGCAAGCTTCAAACCAACATCACGGTTGTCTATAGCGACAACCCGCAACCCTCGAGCTTTGGCAAACTGTATAGCGAGAACCCCAAGCCCGCCGATCCCAACAATGGCCACCGAACTTCCCTTCTCCAACCCGGTTTCCTTGATCGCATTCCATACGGTGGCCTGCATGATTCTCGTCAGTGAACATGTTCCCATACGCATATACTAAAGGGAGGGACGTACACCAGCACACATTAGTGGCGCCGCCTGTTCAAAAGACAGCTCATTTGGCAAGCGGACAAGTGCATAGTGCGAGGCGACCATATACTCCGCAAATCCGCCGTCGGCTTTCAGAATACCGCTCATGGTTTTGTTCTCGCAATAGCGGGCATCAAGAGAGCTGTACGTCTTCATCCGCCATCTGCATCCATTGCAGGTATTGCATGGCTCCCTAAAATTGACTACACCAACGCGGTCATCTACCTTCCAATCGCCCGGTACATCAGAGCCGAGTTTTACAACCGTACCCGCAGGCTCGTGTGAACCGGTGAAAGGCAGCTGCGTTCCGTATACACCTTGATAGACCTGGTAATCTGTGTGGCAAAATCCCGCCGCAGCCACGCGGATGAGGAGCTCTCCTGGACCAGGAGTGGGGACTGGAACATCGGTGCGAAGTTGGTAGTTCTCATTGTACTGGTTGATTGTCAGCTTGGTTTCTGATTGAAGATTATTATGTGCCTGGAGATGGAGAATCAGGCATACATTGATCAGCCTCAGCGCCTTCATGGTCGCAGGGATACGTTTCTGGGCCATAGTTGTAAATAAGTCCCAAATGTTGAATGTACAAATTAATGAAAGGCAGTGAAAAGCCCCGAAGATGAAACCAAGAACACCTCGGGATGACCTTGAAATGATTATTTAGTTGCCAACCTACTCCAGGGAGAGCTGTATGAGGCTCCACATTAGCCCCACCCTGGAGTCGAAATTCTCCAAAGCTGCGTGGATTTTTACCTCCACACAAATTGCAACGACAAGATTTACAGTATTTGGGAGTTTAAGTGGGAAATTTTACCCAAGGCTTGATATTAACTTGAACCTATTTTGGATAGAGATACGTGACAAAAAAATACATTGAGGCTATATTTTCCCTTTCAACTCAACATCCTTTTTGTATTCATTCGGGGAAAAGTAGTACAGTGAAAACACATGATGCTGTTGGGGTTTCAAGAATAGCCGATCAAGAAATAAGAAGCTACATAAGAGCAAAACTGCGACTAATACTAGGGCTCGATGCTTAAAACTCCAGCCGCCCATAGGAGAGAGATCCCATCCTTTAAGTTCTTCATTTGCATACATATGTGCCATAGTTGTTAATACGTTGAGATTTAGGCAAGAATTCTATTTTAGTATATATGTAGTAGTAGGTTGCGGCGAAGGGATCATTTTTCAGTCAAGTTTGGTGTCCGATATGCGTTTCTGACCCCCAATCCATATACCCGTCGAATTCAGCCAACCTCCATAGGTCAGAGTTCACTCCAATTCAAACAGTGAGCTTCGCCATTTTTTCCTGTCATTTGAAGCATATATATCTGGTAGGTAGTAGGAGGTTGGTCGACAAACTTTGCCCCAACAGCACGGTCTTCCTATCGAGGGGACTAGTCCCCTCCCCTTCCGAGAGAGCCAAGATATCAAGGGGCATGGTTTTTACGTAAAAATAGGAAGCCTAGTGTAATTAGCTACGGCAAGATAGTAGTACTGGTATATTATTGAAGTCTGGATTAATCAGAGGTCAAGGGTCTGAGGAATGGATCAACTAGCCGAAGCGAGAAGTTTCCGCGGGGTAATCTCGGCATGAAGTACTGATATACACCCATGAAGTAAAAGGATGGTAGTAATAGATGTTGTATCTTTATCAGTGGCAAATAATAGGTCAACTCGCTGAATGCTTCGGAAAGATAGGCCTGCCAAGAGAGAGTTGCTGCCAGGTGATGTTTGGCTAGACTGAAGGGCTACGCGGATAGATGGGCTCCATTCGATATCACTATGCTGTATTGAGAGGGGTTCAAGGAATAAATGGAAAAAAAGAAAACCTATCTAAGCTAGTTTATGGGGAACTACCCCACCTGGCTAGTTTGCCGTAAGTACTACTTACTCTGGGTCTTTTTCGGGGGGTAATCAACAGCCGACGAGCGATAGATACAGAATAAAGAGTCGATTGGCTTTATCAAGCTAATTTATCGATTACTCAAAGCTATTGAATGGACCTAAGTCCTAAGTGAACGAGCTAGTCGGATTGCATATGATTGGCTGGGGACGCTTGTGGCTTGAACAGCTCGAGACCTTCTAAGGTTCTGTGAATTGAGAAGAACAATCGCGATAAGGATTATCTCTTAACACCTCCAATATCGCAAAGCCCAGAACTCTGACTTCTTTTCGTCTCCAAATCTGATTGTTAAAAGTGTAAGATAGGGCCACCTATAACCACTCTTTGAATTTGACATTGTCTCCATCTTCTCTGTGGAAAACACATCCTCTAGTACCTATTCATCTGACCTCCGAGTTTTGCATTAAATTATCCAGTCCTACAATTTCTCTGGGAAATAAACTCCTCCTCTCGGACTCGGAAACATGGGGACAAAGGATTCCTCAACGACTGTGAAGCTTGACACGCTTCCGAGACAATCCCAAGATGTTGAGATCGGCATTGTTCGCCCCATCTTGGCCAGTGATGTTGATCTTAAGCGGGAAGCCAACTCCGCAGATCAGCCCAATGAGGCCGAGATTTTCCTGGCAGAGCACAATGCTGAATGGGGTCAGTATACGGCAGGCGAAGCTAAAAGCGTTCTTCGACGCATTGACTGGCGTATTCCCCCACTCATCGCCATCACAATGACTCTAGCTGGAGTAGACGTGAGAAAAACCCTTCCTAGGTAGCCATATCACTACTAACAGCAGTAGAAAATCCTCATCTCAAATGCAACCCTTTATGGAATGACCGAAGACACCGGTCTTCACGGACAACAATACAATTAGGGCAAGTCTTCAAGCCGGAAACCATGGTGTAAGATAATCAACTAATGGCGATGTATAGTTGCGTCAATTTTCTACTTTGGATACATGGCTGCCACATTCCCTGCCAATGCAATGCTTCAAAGAGTTCCTGTGGGAAAGGCTCTAGGATGTGCAACAATAGGATGGGGGATCATCGCCATGTTGATGGGGGCTACTAAAAACTTTGCAGGTCTTTTGGTGCTTCGTTTAATCATGGGGTGTTTTGAAGCGCCCATATTTCCTTGCATCACTACTCTGGTTGGTATGTGGTACACGAAAAAGGAGCAGCCAACCCGTACAGCAATCTGTTTTGCTGTATTCTCGACGGTATGCGGTCTGCATTGATTGTAATATCCAAGGTACAATTGCTAATATGATGTAGCTGATTACTGGTACCGTTTCATACGGTATTGGACATGCAAAAACAAGTGTGGCTCCTTGGCGACTGCTGTTTCTTGTTTTCGGACCTGTTACAATCCTTTGGGGTGGAGTATTGTTTATCTTCCTCCCGGACTCACCGCTAAAAGATGGGTTTATGAAAGGCAAGGAAAGATTCATTGCGATTTCCAGAGTTAAGGGAAACATGACCGGCATTGAGAACAAGGTCCGAAATTATCACTCCAAACCTTTCTTTCTTTTCCTGACGACCTACTTATAGGAACTAAAATGGGATCAAGTGCAAGAAGCTTTCCTGGACTACAAAACTTATGCACTCTTTTTATTCTACTTGTCGAGTAATGTTCCCCTTGGTGGTCTCTCAACATTCGCCGCACAGATCGTATCGGGTCTGGGTTATTCCTCCCTTGAGACGACTTTACTTGGAATGCCTACGGGGATGTTCCAGACCTTCGCCGGTCTTATGGTTGCCGTTCCACAGCGTTGGCTCAAGAACAAACGCTGTCTCTCTTCGGGACTGTGCTGTTTGGTACCATTGGTTTTGCTCTATCATTATACGACGTGGGTGCAATACCACAAACTTGGCATTTCTATTACTCAACTAACTGCTCTACTATATAGGGTTGCCGGACGAGAACATGACCGGGAAACTTGTCTCCTACTACTTTTTCTTTTTCTTTTGGGGCCCTTATGCAACAGGTGGGTTTGACTATTGGCAAAAGATGACTGAAAGCTAAATGAACATATCTAGTCCTATCGCTACCCATGGCCAATGTGTCGGGACATACAAAAAGGCTCACGGTAAACGGTTGCATCTTTGTGGCGTACTGCATGGCCATGGTAATTGGACCACAGCTCTTCATTGAGAAAGAGGCACCTCAATATGCAACTGGTTACAACTGTATCTTGGGATTTGAAATATGTGCCATTCTTAGCTTGGCTGTGTATGCGTTCGGATGCATGATTGAGAACAAACGTCGCGACCAGCGGGAAGGCAAAGATATCCAGGTATCAACTGCCCATCAGTTGAGCGACCTGACAGATTGGCAGAAGAAGGGGTTCAGATATATATATTAGGCGTTGATACGAGAGGGATTGAATGACAGCTCTTTTGCGGGCTGAATACGAGATTAGCGTCTGGATTGGTTTTTTCATAGCAAATTGAAGTTCTTCTTATTGATAATTGGACCCTACATTATGAGGTTGGACAGAAAGAAAAGAAGGGGAAAAAAAGCAGCTCCAACGATTGCAAAGAGAGCATGATTGAAAATGTCTGCTCTTCCTGATACGTATTTACTACGATGCAGTTACTTTGGTGAGTTTGAAATCAAAGTGCAAAAGCTTGAGAAGGCAAATTTCTAGGGCTACGAAGGATTATAGGACTCAGGGTTCAAAACTCCGTTTGTAGGTGGAAATTGATGCCTGAATGCCTTATCTAGCACCGGCTTTTACATTGCTCTAGTTATACAGTGTATGGTAAATTCATTAATACTACAACTATCAAAAATGAAGCTTTTGGCCCTATAAAAATGAAGCTATCTTTATAAAAGAATAGTCGGCCGCCTTTGCGGCCTTATGATGTCATTTCAGATGGTCTTTTCAGATGGTCTTTTCAGATGGTCTTTCAGATGGTCTTTCAGATGGTCTTTCAGATGGTCTTTTTAGGATATCAAAAGCTTCATTTTTGGACTTAAGCGCGACCACAATCAGTGTACTTTGATTATGAAGATATGTGTAATAGTAATTCAGGAATCTTAATTTTTCTGCCGTTCTAAAGTCAGGCGTTCAGGCACTAAACCAACTATAAAAGGGGTTTTGAACCCTGAGTCCTATAAGTCTTCGTATAGGGCGTAGGGACTTGAACATCGCATCTGATTTCTATCATATTCGCTCTTTGAAGTCATCCGTCGGGTTTCTCCGCGATATTATCCCCTCTCCTTCTTTTTATTACATTATTGCGTTTCAAACAAATGATCTGTCGTAAACGAACCTAACATTCATTCATAGTCTGTCGAGAATCCCAGTCCATCATCTAGGATCAACGCGCTCATACACCGAACCATAGTCTGGCAGCCCGCAAACCCCGTGCGTACTGGTGCACATCCAAGTAAAACCTCCATGGGCTCAATGCAACATGCACCGCATGGCAGTCAGTATCAATCGCAATAAGGGCATCCGGATGCCTCTGATTCCAATACTGGCCAAGGGTAATGGGATACATGAGGCCTGTCGCCGCCATAGCGCATCCTGCCACGAGGGCAAGACAAAGCACTGGTGAGAACCTGTGGTAATACTCTATGAATGAATTTTTCGAGTCATGGCACTTGTTCACAAAGGCAATGAACGGTGGCAAAAACACGCAACCTGAGCAGAGAACCAAATATCCAAAAGGGAACCCTTGAGCGATATCCCCTGGTAAGAGAAAGGGTTTGGTACTGAAGAGGGAGGATTTTGAGCAGAGCTCTTCAGCTGAGCAGGTTGATGTTCCTGGTGCACTTGCAACCTGGGTTGCCAGGCATGTATAGCTATCATAGACGGCTCGGTTGCCTTGAGCCTGCAATGCGTATACTGTAGCACCCCATTGCAAAGCTGCTATCAGCGCAAAGACCCAAGGTAGAACGCGCTTTATTCCGGGCGATCGGCCAAGGGCGCACGAGTACGGATGAAGTCGGACCTGGCTGGAATATCGCCAGGCGGTCGTCCAAGCGATGAGAGAAATTGTGACCTTGGGGACTGGGTTGGTGATTAATTTGGCGAATGAGACCCACCAGCCGACGATAGGCCCGCATACCTCCCAAATAAAGACCAGCCAATCAATCACACTAAGCTCTCGGAGGCCACGACAAGGCTTTGGGTTGCGATGGCGCTTAAACCACGGAGATGACTTCCATATAACTTTCACAGCACCAATCGAAGCCATAATAATGTTTAACCAGCTGTATAAGGCAGTGAGACCCATGGCGGAGTCGTTTGGCGACGACGGAATAACTTTGTAGTCGTTGAAGCAGCTGGCTATTTGACACCAGTCATATGAAGGGTTGCCATTGCCTCCGTAATTCGTCTCCGATATATAGTGATTGCCTTCCCCGTTCCAAAAGGTCGTTATCGCGGTACAATTGTTTGCATCTGGTACTACGGCTGCGCATTCCTTGAATCGGGTGTTCTTGTAGAATTGAAAGTCTGGGCCGGGGGAAGCTTTGTATTTGACCAGGAGTGTGGTGAAAATGCTGGAAATAGCGATAAAATTGAGCGTCCCAATTGCCATGATGACATACACCGCGACGATGATAAAGCGCCTAATGATTGTGGAACCCTGAGTATCCCTAGTATAAGGCCAGTAGGCTCGATGGCATCTACCTTCTTCATCTTCGTCGAGCGGATGTTAGCGGGTTCTGCTGTCTTCACTCCTCCTTAACTTTCAGAGGTTACATGATGGAAGAACAGAGCTACTCACATTGCTGCGACGTCTCGAGCTCTAGTGCATTATACGTATAGTGTTGGCTTGATCGTACCATTGCTGTGTGAGTGCCTGATTCAGCTTCAACAAATACGACTAGTAAAATATGCCTGGAAGGAATGTTAGACAATTTTTCAAGATTGTATAAATCGACGTTGCGGGTAGGGAGCGATGCATCAATATATAGATGGCGAGAGAGGACTTCAACACGTATAATTGCCTAAAACTCACCTTTAGAGTGACAGCGAGTATTGAACTTGCGTTTGACCAAGTTTCTTCAGATTAACCCCCGAATATTATATATTTGCTTTTTCTGCCCCTCATAGTCTTTACTTTTGGTGCCATCTATCAGCCTCCAAATCCTGCTGGCTTGGCACAACAACGACATTGGTGAATTTTCACACTAGAAAACTAGCTTGCACACTACATGCAAATATGCTTTTTCCCGTTCGAGTGGAATCTGCCTTGCTTGATCCTACAGCATGCGAGGTGGTTCACTCATGACCGTGCATATTTCCGAGAAGGGCCATATGGTACAGATGACAGGTGTACTCCGTACATCAGCCACTCATTCGCGCTGGGCCTAGATATATCCATGCTCCATGGCTTAGTTGTGAGCAATGCCTTGAATTTTGCTAAGCCAACATCTTCACGCATGTGAGACCTAAAATTAGTATCATCAGTTACAGCCGCAAGCGTCAGTCGTAAAATGGAGATTGAAAAACTGGTACTATCGTGTAATCCACGTCATAAAGTAGTCGGCGTTCATTTCGGGGTTCTCTTCGAACCTTCAACTACCCCGTACATGACTCGTGTGATTGTTCTTTTTTCATGCTGTCCCACTTCTTATGGTTACCCTAAATACAGCGCGGATGAGTCTGACCTAACAAGATCATGGTCTAGGTGCCGCCATATTTCTTGGCAAACCTATTAGAGCGGGCGATAATCCAACTCCATGCACTAGGTTGAGTGACACTTCTTAGCGCGAAGGAAGTGAATTCGGCGACCGGGGACCACTCGCCTAGTGTCGGGAAACATAATGGCTACCAAAGAGCCCGACTAATAAATGATAGGGCGACGAAGTCCTAAATTGATACGGGCGTCAAAATGGCCAGGTCTTTATCTTTGAAATGGATCCCGTAGAAAATATCGCCAATGGGGCTACCAAGAGTGTGTGAGAGGACCGGAACGCCAATACTATTCAATCTTCGAATCGCGTATATAAATTCGTAGAAAGTACCGTCTTCTAAAAATATTGGACTTCAAAGCGTTGAGTAAAACCGTCGAATGCTTTTGAAGGGGTCGATCTTGCCCAGCCCCCCAATTACCACGTTAAGGTGTTAAGTGGGAATTTCAAAATTTCAGGCAGTAATATTCTTAATTCAACACTTGTCCCATGTTAGTAGGATATTCATCCCACAGACCCTTATGATATCGCGTGCCTGGGTGCAGAGCTAGCAGCATAGGGCAGAGCACCCGTTCAAACTAACCGGGTTGTGCTTGATTAATTTAGAACCAAAAGGCCCAAGTGGTTTCGTATCGGTGTTGAGACATAAAAATGAAGCAGATGACCTCCTTAACAGGTCTAATCTTCAAAGACTTTGCTCCCTGTTTTGCCTAGGATACTTGCGCCAGCCTAAGGTCTGATACTCTGTGCGCCGTGAAACAATTTGCAAGTGCCCGAACCTCTCCTTCTGGGGTGTCGTATTGTCACTAGTAAGGCCCTGTCCTTCAAACTTCCGGTTCGCATTATGGACGGAGGGGGGGGCAGAAATCGAAGTCAAGTCTCTGCATAATGCACGTATGTCCTCCCTGAGTAAGAAAGTGCGACCGAGAATCATAAAACAATAGCTTAGCCCGGACACTTCATGAGTTGACCTGTATGCATCGATACCCAGCGACTCTGGTGGTGGCCGAAGGAAGGGACGCCACGTGTGTCGCAGTTCAGCCGCAAGGAGGGGGAACGAGGCAAACGTTGGCGACAAACCATCGGCTTTCCAACGCAACTCAACCATCTTCCATCTAACAAAATGGCGTCTCACAGCTCTTTGCGTCTTTCTGATGCGTTTCAGAACGCTAAACAAGACTTTTTGGACTCGCTCAAAGACCCCTCACTATTCAACAGCATCTCTACCGTTACCTCGATACATGACGTCTATGCATTTACTAGTCAGCTGCAGGAGGATCAAAGTAAGCGCCATGGATTACGAAATCTTCGCAAGATTAGTTCATACTTGGATCGACTGAAACAGTTTGCCGGTGTTATCGAGGTGTTTGTCTCGGCTAAGCCCGAGATTTTGGCACTGATTTGGGGGCCAATCAAGCTCCTGCTACAGATGTCGGACAATTTGACGAAATCCTTTGATGCGATCGTGGAAGCTATGGCAATCATTGGGAACAAGTTACCACTATTCGAGTCCTATGTCATGCTTTTTAAGGAGAATGATCGAGTCGCCGATGTGTTAGTGTTGTTCTACAAGGATATCTTGGACTTCTACGAAGTCACATTGAATTTATTTACGGCAAAGCGTACAGTTCCATCAGTCGATTAATATGTCAGGATGCTTACTATCTACCATAGGCTGGGTTTTTGTGTTCGATTCTGTGTGGCCAAGACACAAAGCCAAAATCAGTGTTGTCGTCGGCAATATTGAGCAGCACTGTCTATTGATGACCGATCAAGTCACTTTGGAGAATATCAGTGGAGCGCATAAAGCCCGAATCGAAGATATGAATCGATGGCAGCGAAACTTTGAATTTCAGGAACGGCAAGACTTCAAAAGTGTCGAAGACTACATCTCCCCGAGGTTATATGATGACGAGCTCGACAGATTGCAACGGACGGTCTATGAGCGAACTGGACGGTGGCTCCAAAGGGAGCAGACCTTGAAAAAATGGATAGACACAAGTGATAAATCAACGAAAGTTGTCTGGCTACAAGGGATACCTGGAGCAGGTGCGTTGGAATTTCCGGAATGATTCAGTGAGAATTGCTAAAAAGGGTAGTTTTATGAATAGGCAAAACTCATATTTCATCCATCATCGTGGACAAGTTGAGAGGTCTATCACACACAACACTGTTTGCATTTCTGAGCTACAAGCAAGGTCAAACGTCGACGGTTTCGATCATACACTCGCTGATATTCCAACTTGTTATTGGCATGGAGAGCTTTGATGAAATTCTCAAACAAGATTTAAGAGCAAAGCTCTTTCACACATTCCAGTCAAGCCAAAGGAACCTGAAAAGCAGCACCAAATTTGCTCGGCAAACCTTGATAGAATTACTTAAATGTGTTGGTCCGACCTACATAATCATTGACGGTCTTGATGAACTTCCCAAGAGCGACCATAGGGTGGAAATCCTGAAGGAACTCCTAGAGATGTTGAATGTGTCGGCGGAAACACGACTACTAATCAGCAGTAGAGCACAGGATGAAATTGCTGCAGTGTTAAAGGCAACAACGAAGATCATTCGCGTTGATGAAAATAACAGTGGCTGTATCCAGGCATACGTCTCTGTCAAAAGTGAAAGTTGGCTCGCCGAATCTGGGTTTGATGAACATGCTTGTTCAGAGATCAAGGGTTTGTTGAACCTATTAGCGAAAAAAGCCAAAGGTTATTTCACATATCTGAATTCCAAAAGCCAACTTGCTAAAAATTTCCCTTCTTGGCTACAGGCATGTTTCTCTACGCAAGAGTGGTGATGGACAATATTCAAATGTGTCACACCTCTGACCAAGTTCAAAATGAATTGGCCGTTCTACCAGAGAGCTTGGATGAAGCGTAAGATATTCCTAATCAAAATGGCACAACGTTTTTTTATTAACTCCCATTCAAGATATGCCCGTGTGTTTCAGCGACTTGATGATTTCCCATTTTCGTCGAAGGTAATGTCTCGACGAGCCTTGGGGTGGATTGGATGCTCTCCAATTCCAATCAAAATCCAGGAACTAAGCTTTGCGTTGGGTCTTGACCCCGACGGGAAGAGTGGACTACCTCGTATCGAGAGCGTGCTGAATATTGTTCGGCTTTGTGGACCTATTGTTGAAACATTTGATGATCACGTTTACTTCGTCCACTTTACAGTTAAGGAGTGAGTTTCTATTTCATAGTGGATGGAGAAGAATATAGCTAACTAAGCAAGGTACCTTTTTGACAGGCAAGATAATCAGTTTGTTCGACAACTAGAAGCCAACCTCGAAATTGCTAGAACGTGCCTACATTACCTGTCTTTGAACATATTTGATGTCGGCCTTGAACCTGATACTGTCAGACAAATCATACTTTCAGGTTCATACCGCTTGCACTGGTTTGCTGCCACTCAATGGATGGTGTTAATTCAAAATTGTGCGAAACTATTGGGAATCCGCCCACCACCAGAAGACCTGCTAAAGGCCCTAAATCGCTTTGCCAACGAATGCGAGAACGGAAATTACGAAAGCACAGTAGACTTCGACTCTCAAGAAAGTGACAGGTTTCAAATATTCAGAGACAGTGTACCAAACATACACAAGCTTCTGCACGAAGAGTCTCATTTTCGCCATTTAGATGTGGGTGATTGGACGCTGGAAGAAGAAGACCATGGTATTTCAATCCAAGCCTTTTCATCTGTTCTCCAGGGAATGATTGATTCCGCCTTGCTAACTAAGTACACTTCCTACTTTAGATGATTCGTGGACAAATCTAGATCCATTCTATCTATCCTACACTTCACTTGGGATCTATGAGCAATTCGAATTGCTTCTATGGCCGAAAGAAAATCATATGGCTAACTGTAACTGTTCTAAATTAAAGAACCTTTACGGGGAGCGTCTGTTCAGATGCAAGTACCATATGTGCCAGTCCCAACAGATCTCATTCGAGACAAAATCGGCTCGCGAAGCGCATTGTAGAGCTCATGCTCGCCCATACAAGTGCATGCGCTCGTCGTGCGACTTTTCAACGTTAGGGTTTTCTTCTCTAGATCAACTGAAGAGACACAAATCAAATTGCCATCCTGATATACCTCTGAAGCCCATTCAGATGATTGAAAATCATGATGATGATGAACTTGTACCACTGGTGTTGGATATGATTGCAATGGGTATGACAGCAGAAGTGGAGGCACTGTCTCCAAGATTGAAGCACTTGGAGTTCAATCTTCTGAGAACCCTTGCCGAAGAAGCTGCATTCTCAGGGACGTTGCGGGTTTACAAATGTCTTTCGAATCTGGGGAAGTTAAATGCACATTATGAGCATCATATTTCCATGGATGACGCCCAAGTATCAATCGAAGGTGAAAACGCTGAAGTTCTGGAATGGTTGCTTAGCGAATATGTGGCCAACGACTTTTTAAGTCATCTATATACACGGCGACTTCTATTCACGAAGTTGGGTGCAAATACAGATTCAGCTGCAGTGTTTAAGATATGGAACATATACTTTAAATTCTACTATGTGGCAACAAGACACATGATCGAATACGCACTCCCAAGTGTGACGGATCCAGCGAAACAAGAAAGACTTGCGAGGGCCTTGAGCGAACACGCATCAATTGGTCATCTAACAACGGACGACCTTGGGTATGCATTGAAGGCAGTAGCATCCTCAACTTGCTCGGTCTCAATAGCGAAAGTGTTACTTGCCTGCGGCGCAGCTGTGAACTTCAGGAGCTCAAAGTCCCACACAGCTACATCAGGGCAGACTCCATTGATATTAGCGGCAGCAAAAAAGACTAGGGAAGGAGCTGAAATGATGAAACTACTGCTTCGTGCAGGCGCAAATCCGAATGCCTTTTATCTACAAAAAAAGAACGGCGAACCGACGACTCCTGGGATGGGAAAAGGAGCCAAACAGATCTCAAAATGGCTAGGAATGACATGGGATGAGCTCGTGAAATGGGCTGCAGAACAGCGATCCAGCTCTATAATGTGACATGATCCTTCGATCCGGCCCGCGATAATTCAATCGCTCTTGATATTTTGAAGCCAAAATCTTGAATGGATTATAAGTGTTATAATGCATTTTTGAGATTACAGGTTTTATTTGGTCTCTATGGAGTTCGACATGGTACAACAAACTTCTTATTCAAGTAGCTCCAGCAATTTCTTGTTACTAATCAGTGGCACCGTCGGACACAAAGGAGTTTCACCACATCACTCACCTGGAATCGCTTCTCACTCAAAACCGATTGATCCGGAGTCTCATCGCTGAACGATTGCCGAACTAGCTTCAACTTAGTTTGCTGGACCGCTTGAACATACTATTCCGTGATGAGCCAATGTCAGCCACTGGAGTAATTGAGGGAAAGCAAAAAGAGCACATAGTAACATAACGAAATACCCTAAATGTGTGAAGATGAACATACCAGTTCTATGGAGTCTTTCACAATGTAGCGAGTTATTGTCACATCACGATCTTGACCGATACGGTGGACTCGATCGAGAGCCTGTGCCTCAACCATGGGATTCCACTGTGGTTCAATCATGTGCACACAACTGGCTGCTGTAAGATCGACTCTAAGATGATATACCAAATCAGCTTTGTGCAAAAGACTACCAGATGAAATATTGGCACATAACTCACCCTTCTGCAACACTTCCAACACTGGCAAGCATTACTGTGCACCTCGAGTCCTCACTAAACATCTTCAAAGCCAGTGACCTCTTTTCGTGCGGTGTTTTGCCATCGATACGCTGGAAGACAAAATTGTTTGCTTGCAGTGCAACTTCAAGAAGGTCGAGCATTTTCGTCCAGAAACTAAATATGATGCTGCACCACCAGGAAAAAGGTCAGCAAATATGATTGAGTATTATGACACAAACTTATTCTTACCTCTTAACCGGTCGTTTATCAGAGAGTAAATTATTATCACGTTGCTCGTTCTGAAGGTTCCTTAATAGGGCAGTCACTTTCGAAGAGGGACGATAATCATGTTTGATTGCCTCAACATCTCGCTCTATTGGTGTCAATGGCGGGCCGGGCCTGAGACTGGTTAGGTCTTCGTTTAATCCTTCCAGCTCAAAGTTAGTTGCGTCAAATTGAAAGTCCTTAGCTTGTAAGCTCTGGCTATGGTATAGATTCGTTGCTCCCTCGGGCAACAGATGCTCTCCGTGGTTGCAAACAAGTCTCAAAAAGCCGATCAGAGAGAGCATTGTGCCCCATCGCGTCTTATCCATTTGGGAGCGCTGCGTAAGTTTACCCACGACGAGAGAAGAAGCTCGGGCTTTAAGGAAATCGTAGATACCTCGCTCTCCCGGATTCAACTCAACAAGTTGTTCCGTTTCAACTCGTAATGGTAGTCGCAGTTGATCTTGCACGTGGCTTTTCGTTCGTCTGAGACAGGTCGCAGAAACGAGCCTTCTCAGGCGCTGAATTCCCAGCTCATTCTGCCCATAGGTATGTATGGGGTTACCCAACCATTGTGTGAACATGGCCTTTCCATGTGGACCGGTGAATGGATCTACTCCAACAAAGGAAATAAGTGCTGCATAGGCATCCAACCGGTTCTGAATCGGGGTCCCTGTAAGACACCATCGATACCGAGCGTGAATTTGACATGTAGCCTGGAAGATTTGCGACGAATGAGAGCGGATGTGATGTGCTGAATTTTTGAATAATTAGTTAAAGACTCACATCTCAACATCTTTAACATGGTCGCAGGCTCACCTTCATCAAGAACCACCCGAGCCCATCCCTCTGGGTTGGAAAAGAGTACACTATTTTGTGGCCCACTTGACCATTCACTACGTAAAGTATCGTATGTTGTTATGACGACATCATGATCGAATAGTCCCGATGTCAGCTTGTCTCGATGTGGGCCATGGAAGACCACTGTGCGGATCTGCCCCGACCAAAAGTGTCTACTTCACTCATCAGTAAGTGAAGAATAACAGGGTGAAAAACAGCCATAATACCGTGAAATTTGTTGTTGCCACCCGGAGATTGCTTCTCATAGTCAGTAGGAGATCTTTTGAATAATATCACGTAGAGACTTACTAGAGAGGGTCGTGATGATAAGTGTCGTGCTCGGTTCCGTTCTCTCCAAAGGCAAACCATCCAGGTACCACGAAATGAGTGCCAGTACACTCAGTGTTTTGCCTAACCCCATTTCCTGTTGCTTGTAAGATGAAAAGGCCTTGTCCAGGGTATAACGAGAATGTAACTAACATCAGCTAGTATGCCTCCATTAGGGGGCTGTGGGCGAGTGTTCTGTGTCATTCCAGTGACAGCATGTCGATACCTACCGAAATAAATATGGTAAGAATCTAATAGTCATTCATGAATACTCTAGAGATTTACTTAACGTTACCGTCAAAGTCCCGCAGAACTTCCCATAAAGATGGGAAATCTGCCTCTTCAATGACACCACGTTCTTTTTCGGTCATCATAGAGAGCGCCTTCATCTGATGCCTGTCAGGGAATTAGGAGAGTGATAAAAAATGATTCGAGCCACTTCACTTACTCCTTGAGCATTGTTTTCAACCGCGGGCTTGGTTCAACAGGGGCAAATTCAGCTGGACCATCCACACCTTCAAAAGCTTGGAATACTTCACTGGCCCATTTTTCATCGAAGGATTGATCCACTTTTGTGACGGCTGAAACAGAGCCATTGGCTAGATCTTCAATTTGCGGCATTTCAGTGCCCGGGGGCATCAAAAACTGAGGATTTCTGTAAGGCACAGATGCGTCACCTTCAGTTGGATGCTGGAGAAATAGACCACCCTCGGAGAGAGTCTCTTCAACTGCACTCATATCCTCACAAAATCCGTATAACACGATATGTACCGGCGTGTCTTTATAACCTAGCGATTGTCTCTTGCCTTTTTGTTCTTTGGTCGTCTCACACTTAGCAGAGAATGTGACAGTAAACTCGCGTGCAAGTTTCGCTAGTGCTGGTGAATGTAGCAAACCAAACTTTCGATTGGTCTTGTCGTCACCCATTTTCAAAACGTCACCAAATACTTGTATGCTCACTGGAATGAAATCTTGAGTATCGTTGGGCAAACTATGGCAAGACGCGTTCGTGATGATCTAGAAATTTCAGATTTGATGTAGATTTGAACGGGAATTCATCACTGACCATCCCGAAACACGTATCATAAAGCTTTGATGGAAAAGTTTGCGGCGGGAAAATTACGTCTTCTGGAAGCGTACTGGGGGCGGCAAACATTTTCGGTTGCAAATCAGGAAAATCGGAGTCGGAATTCGGTGTAGGAAGGGATTGGGTTGCATCTGACAGCTCTGGAGCTTGAAGATAAAACCCGGAGGATTCTTGGGTAAGATCGGAAAAAACTTCATTTTTGAGGTTGGAGAAATCCATGAGGTCAAAGTTGCTGGTGGGCACCTCATCTTCGAAGCCAGGCCAGATATACTCGGAGCTGAGGGATACTTCAGGGTCCTGAGTATTGGTAATCGGATCAAGATTTAAAAACAATGAGTATGGATCTAGAACGGATTCATGGGTTCTCCATGAATGCTCTATGCATTGTCTCTTGGGGTCGGGTTCGGATTGCTCATTGGGTGCGATAGCATCACACTGGTCCCAGCCGTGCCTTTCGATTTCACTTTTAGTGAATTCGAACTGGGGCATACTTCTTGCTTTCGCGGGGGGTGGTTATATTGATCGGAATCGCAAAATACAGATAAAGGACTTTCTTCCGAAGGAAATCTCTCTCGGCGTCTGACGAAGCCAGGATTTGCACAGCCGGGTGGCTTTGGGGCTCATGGGGAAATATGGCGCAGCCTCACAAAACAGCCACTTAGAATTGCAGGGATCTTGAAGATTTTGGTTGGCTGCTGACCTCCAAGCGGTAGCGGAAAACACGCAAGGACCAGGCAACCATGATTGGATGGATAGCATGGAAAAATTGAGAAAGCGATAAAGATGCTTTGGCCTCGCTGACTCAACCGTTGATGTCCAACGTTTCCGTATTTTTCACCTTCAAACTTTGATTGGATTTTCTCTAGAACCTAAGGTTGAGTGCGGCCTCCAAATACTCCGGCTGTTTATGTACTGACGCGTCCCGGGTGGTGGATTAGTCAGGCGATAACCCGGCTCGGCGCGGGCGCGCACCATCCATCCATCGTATCCAAGCATACGTTCCAACTCAACCTCTGCGCCGCTGTCGGGCAAGCAGGAAGCTCACATATAAGTCGGCTCACTCAGGCCGAAGGGGTTTCCAACCACCTCCTAGGTTTATGCGTATCTGTGTACGCTCAATAACATAACAGGAACTTAAACAGGGAGGGTGTAGGCTAAGCTCAAGACAAGGATTTGAACTTTCAAAACAAGATCTGCGATTATATAGAACCAGTGCCGGAAACTTCACACTGATCCAACCCTTCATTTTCAATCTTCAAATACCCTTGTTTATACCTCAGCAGCGGTTTCCTTTTCCTTGCCTTCCTTCTCATCCTTGATTCTATATTCCGTCTCCAATTCGGTCCGTAGTGTTATCTCCTTCTCAAAGAAGGTAATAATAAATCCCAGAGCAGCAAAAGCCAGCGAGACATACCAAACCAGCTTCAGGGTATCAACGTACACACTAACTACCTCCTGTTGAACTTGAGGAGCAAGCGACTCAATAAAAGTTGAAGAGATGTGAGAGTAAGCTTCTCCTCCCGTAAGTTGCGCCGAAACAGTGTGGTCTGAAATACGGCCTGATAAGCGCGCGAACTCGGTATTGAAAATAGTAGCTAGAATTGTAATTCCCTAGATAGTACCGTAGCTGCGAATAAACGCCTATATCGCCGTCGCGAGTCTAATATCCTTCTCTTCTAGGGGAGTCTATACTATAGCTAAAGTAGTTATAAGTAGAAGACCTAAGCTAATTATAGTAATAATTTAGAAAATGATCTACTCTGCTGGACTAGAGTTAGTATTAAAGAGAGTAAAGAGACCTAATCTTAAGAGAATCACAGCTATAGTGATAATATAGATAGGCTTATAGCGGCCCTATTTAGTAAGAAGGCTACCTGCGATAATAGTAGTCGGTACGATAAGAATCATACTAAGCAGAAACTGTATACCGGCGTAAATAGAGGTAGAAAGCTTTATAGCCTAGAAGTATACTGGTATAAAGTAGATCACTTAGAAAGTAAGTATATTATAGATAAAGGATATAACTAAGGTAATATATAAAGTACGGTATTAAAATATATATAGTAGTATTATAGGTTCCTAATACTATAGACTAGCCTTAAACGTATAGAATAGAATTATACTAATAAGACTGAGAACTAAATAGATAATAATCTGCTAGTTTAACTAGATATAGGTAGTACCGCCCTAAGTAAGAGCAAGGAGAATAGAGATAATAGAAGTCATAAGAAGTACATTACTAATATAGTTAATCTACTTAACTTTTTCTTAATATTATTCTTTTTAGTAGTTAATATAAAGAAAGAAAAATAGGTAGATAATTACCGTTCTGCTAATAGGAAAGTTAAGGTAGAACTTTAATTAAATTATATTAGCCTTTATATTTTCTTAAATATAAATAGGGCTTAGATACTTATAACCTATCTCTAGGAATTATACTATATAATAATACCCCTAATAAATGGACTAAGAGAGGTGCTGATAGCGAATATAGCGAATATTATACCTATAAAGTTTCCTCGCTTATATAATAGAAGTATATCACTAACGATTATATTAATTATTATATTAATACCTCTACCCCTAATTCCTTAGATTAATTGCCTAGTAATTATTATAGGAGAATTAATCACGCTGCCGCTAATACTGCTGCTAAGGACAAATAAGGCTACCGAACCGATTATTAGCTATTGTTAACTAAAGAAATTTGTAGTCTGTCCGAAAAGGGGCTGAAAGTAAGTACTTGCTATTAGATGTATTATTAATTTATTTTTTTTATTAACTTAGATTGAAAAGATAGTATATGACTTACCTTGTTAAGAAGAAGGAGTTAATAAACTAGACGTAGTTCTTACCTATATATAACTTATCCGCGATAAACGGTAACGCGGTCGACGTAACCGTTAACTTAACCGTAGCTAGTAGGATTGATATGTATAGTGATAAGTAAATTGCCTAGAAGCGCTATCCTCTAGCCTGCTTCTTCTTGATAGACTAGGTATTGGTGTCCGAAGGATTAGATATATTGACGGAGCCTAAAGTCAAAGTTAATTGAGAAGTATAGCAGCCAGAAATCTAACTTTTGATTGTAGGAACTGGCCATGGTCAGAAACTGATTTTAAAGAATAGGAGGTCTCTTTATCAATATCGCCGATGCTGAATGGATTTGGTCATTATATAAGTCAACCTCCCTATTGGGCGGTCTGGTCTGTAATTGGTCCTAGGTCGCCGAATATTTCCAAGGTTGGTAAGTTAGATCCAGAACGTAGGTGTGGTCATTTGTAGACCTGGCAGTGACCCTCTGAGGGTCCAATCTCTATGTGGACTACCTTCCTTCACCAAAAGGGCTGAAAGGCATAAGAGACATTTGTCTATCAATATGTTGATACCAGACTAAATCGAACAATCTTATTATTTTTAGTTCGGTTTCGCCTTCTCAAGTGAGCAACTAATAGAATGAGCTAGGCCTTTTAATGCAACTAATGTCAAAATAGGTTACTCTTATTATTAGTGTTATGTTAGCAGGGGATGACACAAAACCAAACGGCCTGGGGGTAGAGGACCCCCCAAAATGCCACGGCTAAGAGCTGAGGGAGGCGCCTTTGAATATTGTGATAAATGTGCAACTTCCCTTGGATCTACGTATCGAAGTTCTACTTACTCGTGTACTTGTGTACTTATATACTTATATACCTAATTCCTTCGCTTTTTGCCTAAGTTTTGGTCCGACCCAGATTAATCGCCTTAAACTCAAATATACCTCTACCCCCAGCCTAACTTAATATTTTTTGAGGTTAGCTCTCGAAATATACAAACAATCGCGAAAGGCTTACGATCGCTGTTATGACCTTAAACTATAGTGTTACTGCAACGAGTCGGGGTAATATAGCTACTATACAAGAGCGGGTGTAAATTGCTTGTTTAGTCCTTCGAACCGTAGGCGTTAGCCTAACTATTAGGATCGCCGTAACGGTTCCTATATATCTAAATAGATTAGTAACAGGCTGTTAGCTATAGGACTAATGTCTTAGATACCTTATTCACCGAATACGCATTTGGAAGATATTAACTTGCTGAATAGGTTAAGTACCCCTGACCCCCTAAAATATATAGAGTCTGACCTCTAATACCGGGGTCTGCTATAAAGGGAGTATATAGAAGATAATTGTTAAGCTGTTACTGTTAATAAAACCCCGATTTCTGGTATAGAGAGCCCTGAGCCGACGCTATCGAACCTATATATAGGTATTAACTAGGATATCTCCTTCCCGGAAAGCTTGATACTGTCTCTAGATCTTCCTAGAGTATCTTCGGGATCTAGTATTTTCTTACGCTTTCCTACCTATAATATAGCTCTTTACGCTTAAATTACTAATTATTAACTCTCTCTACTTAAGTCGTTTTTTAGGCTAACTATGCCTAAGTCTAGAAATAAAATCAGCCTAGTTATTCCGCTACTATTGTCTTAGAAATTAGAGCGATTATTAGGACCTACTTCCTATTATAAGATTGGTTTATAGACTTAGTTTCTATAAAAGTTTATAGAAGATCTTTTAGAGCTTGACATTAACTTAATTCGGCTTATGTCGATAGAACCCCTACTATATAACCTAGGCCTAACGACTACCGAACTAGATAGCTCTAATTCCCCTTTGTTATTAGAATATATAATCGATATTATTTTCCTTCTTACGTAACAATTAATTAAGCTTTTATAAGTAAATACAAATTCCTTAGTACAGTCGCCTGCTTTATAGAATATGTATTAGTAAATGCCGCCTTCCGTATCCTCTACCTTTTCCTTATAGTTCTAGCAGCTTATCGCCCCGACTTAAAGCACGCCTGGAACTTTAGATACGGAATCAGTACAGCTAGGAATAAGCCTCGATTAACTGTCGCTGTTGTATACCTTATCTACGTATATACGGCTGATCGAAGCTTATTATAACACTTTTTCGTAGACTGCTAAAAAGTTCGGTGCTGCGTTGGCTAAAGGTATGCCTATCCCACTGCCCTTGCTATAAATCGGGGCGTTTTCCGTGGATGATCCATCGAGTCACATTGGGTTAGTGATCCAGTCAGCCTTGCGACTACTAGACAGCCTGGGGGACTCGGTGAACAAACTTACCGCCCCTTTTGTATCTAGCGAGAACCCCGAAATCGATACCAGTCGAGCATCTAGTCTATCTAGCGAGAATAATACAATCAAAATGGTGATCAAGACGGTCCGGGAACATGAAAGCCGCTTAATGTAGGCTGCAGCACAATTGCAAAGCTATTGCGATAAAGGTCGACAATCGCGTTAATAACGCTGGTGATAGAGAATACAATCGAAGATGTCTATTTATGTATATATATATATATATATATAGAAGAGAACGTCATCCTCAAGATAGTCACGACTGGACTTCGACATTGCCTATGGACGGGTTCCCCTGGAAGAGGAAGGAAGGAAAAAAGAAAAATGTGGAGTATGTTCAAGGTGCCTAACAACGACGGAACCAAACAGGTGAAGCAACTTTCCACAACACGCCGGAGGACCAGGCCAAAATTGACAAGATTGAAAACTGGGCAGATGTGATATGTGATGTTGAAGAGGGATGGGGCTGGCTAGAATTGTGGAGTGAAGAACATTTTCATCGGCCTTTTATATCACTTGGCTATGCGGCCCGACGTATGCCCCGTCTGAAGAGCATCAAGTGTGAAGTGGACAGTTATCATAAGTTTACTCTCTATCTTTGGAACACTGTCGATGAGCTTACCCTTGGGTGGGAATGTTATCCCGCATATCGGCCGGATAGTCGGGTTGCAAAGGCGTGGGATTTTGACCTAGATGATGTGAAGACCGAGTCGATGTACTAGGAAAAATCTCGTGTCATACTTCGAAGCTGGCTGCTTGACGTTCCTTTCTAACGTCGGCTGTGTGACATCTTCCAAAACGGATTGGGGGCAAAGGGGAAGGTGGGTTGTTCAAGAGCCACAAAAAAAAGAATAGTTTTATGGAAGTCAGGACTACAAGAAGAGCCCCTTATTGACCTATTCCTGCTATGGGCCAAGACCGGTGTGTCCTTTATATCAGTCAGCATTGTCACATGCCCAGACCAGCGCTACAGAAAGCCAAAATGTAGGTTCAAGTACAACAGCATCTAGATATCATGCAAAAGTGCCCACGTTCTTCCCCGCCTATGTGTAGAATAGGTATGTTGCTAGCTATTATTTTTAGGTAAGCGAAGACATGCACCTGGGCAACGGCATCCAGCAACTTTGGAAACAGGATTAAGTGGGTAATCAGCCGTCCATTATTTTCACCTTTTCTATCACCCGGCGTAGCCTTACTTAAATTCCATAGATGTAGATAGTAAAACGTATTCGGTCTCAAGGTTTCCTAGGTTATTACTAAATTCGAAGAAAGGACTGAGAAAGTACGTACTTGCTTCCGTGGAAATGTAAAATGACAAGTGATATTTATTTTTTATGCAATTCTGGGATAACGTTAATATAAATCAGTCATTTGCTGTGCCTAATGCCTAATTGTTTACAGCTTTCCATAGATTTAAATTTCTCCAATTCAGAGAGTCATGTCAGTACGTGTTTTGGCTTACCTGCAATGTTGGTTTCCATTTTTTGTCACCACTAGTAGATAGTACCCTCAATTCTACAAGAAAACTGGGATCATAAACTGGGATTATTCGGAGGCAACATCTTCCGGATGCATATTTTACCAGCAGTTTACCCCTCCCCCCGGTTTGTTGACAGCTACTACAAAGTAGGGCATGCATTTGATAGAAATTTTCACATACTTTCTGCTCCACATCCTTTCAGCTCCACATTCGTTCAAGTAGTCCAAATTAAGATCATGTGGCTGCAGCTAAGATCTAGATTGTATCACAAAACAAGGTTTTCCAACAACCCGCGGCCCGAGATGTAGTGTGACATATGTAACTGGTAGAGATTTCAGCGCATTTTGTCTTGTATTAATTAATGGAATCAGAGAAATCATATCCTAGACAGATTAATCAGGGGGGTTCTTGATCACGGCGGTCAGCAGGGATTGCCCCAGGTATTCCGTAGGGGCCTACATATGCAGGCCAGTGCAGGGGTATGCAGGCCTAGTTATTTATGGGCAGTTTCATCGGAACTCGTTAGCATATTTGATAATGCATGACTCGTAATGTGAAGTGTTGTGCGTTGACGCCGACTGCAATGACATCACCAATCACATATTTTGGTCGACATTGCAGCTTTTGGTGAACTAAAGGGATAGCTAAGCAAATCAATGCACATTACCTGCAGTTTAATCTGCAAGTCCTCAGCGCCGCCACCAATTCCACATTTTGTGATAGGTATATTTTGATCCGGCCGAGCCACAAGGCCGATAGTGGCGATACTTCTACCCCACAGTAAGTGTGCAAGTTAGAGTTCATACCGCACGGAACGGTCCGGCTCGAGCGGGAAATTTAAAACATTGTTCACTCTAACATGACTGTACACGACCCGCTGTATGATATATCACACTTTGATTTGTTTACGGACAGGCCGCTCTTTATCTCGGTGGAAATGAGATCACCGGTGTGGTCACCACTTCATCAGAAGGCCGATCGATACCTAATCCGTAGCGTCTACAAGAAAGGCAACTTGCATGTACACTATGGATTGTTGCTGGCCAAAGCCATTGGGTAGAGATTAGGGGAAGCGGTCAGCTGGAATAACTATCAATGAGAGGGGTAGAGCCGGGGTTACCAGGTACAAAATGGAATGTGGTATAGGTATCTCGTTGTTCCCGATGAATACATTCAACTGACAAGCATCTTTACAAGAAAACAAAGACACAAACAAACCATCATCATGAACGAACCTCGCAAAAGAATCAGTCCACACAATGTCATCAGCTCGTACTTTATCGGACCCAAGTCCGAGAACATGGGTAACTTCCGAGCCAATATCACTGCGATTCTAGATCAAATCGAGAAGACACGTTCTGATTACCAACCCAATGATGATGTGGGTTCGACCTTTCTCCAGATAGTTGCACAATGGAGATGAAAGACGTGTATATGAACTGACAAAAACAGGTCTTTATCACCGAGGACGTTCGAACCTCTCCGGAGTTTCAGCAAATCACCCAGAAATTTCACGAAGCAGTCAAGAAAGCTGTGACACTGCTTGGAAAGCACTCTATTCCATTCTGGCATCCTCGCTATGAGGGTCACATGTGCACCGACATGACCATGCCGGGGCTACTTGGCTATTTCATGACCATGATCTACAACCCCAACAATGTCACTGTGGAGGCTAGCCCCTTTACGACGGTCATCGAGCTCCGGGCTGGAAAGCAGCTGTGCGATATGTTCGGATACAACACTAATCCTGAGGAATCGAACTTGCCACTCTCCTGGGGCCATATCACTTGTGATGGAACTGTAGCTAATTTGGAATCGATCTGGGTTGGTAAGGATACCTATTGATTGTGATTCCAAAGATTCGAGTACTGATCAATGTGCAGCTCGCAATTTGAAGTTTTACCCTCTCACCCTCTACCAGGCGATGAAGGAAGGAAGCCTTGGTTTCATTGCCGATAGCTTCTACGTCACCACCTGTGTGGGAGAAGAGAAGCTTTTCAAGAACCTTGGGAATTGGGAACTTCTCAACCTTCGACCAGACGTCATATTGGGGATGGGAGATGCTCTGTACGAGCAATACGGTATCACATCCAAGTTCCTAGAGAGCGCTTTGACGCCATTCAGCATTCAAACCACAGGGAAGGATGTTTTGGAGCGCGAATTTAATCTTACAAAGCCCACAAAGTACTTCCTGGCTCAGACACGACACTACTCTTGGCCCAAGGGTGGAGGTAAATACCACCCTTTTTCCCGTCATAGACATCATTTACTGACAAACATTTAGCTATTGCGGGAATTGGTTCAGCCAATATGGAGGGAGTGGAACTAGACATGGACGGACACATTTCCATCGAAGCGCTGGAGCGAGAGCTTAATCGATGCCTGGCCGAGCGTCAAGCCGTATATGCCGTAGTGGCTATCATCGGATCCACGGAGGAAGGTGAGGTGGATCCATTGTATGACATTTTGGCAATGCGACGTCGATTCCAAGACAAGGGACTGTCGTTCCTAGTGCACGCCGACGCAGCTTGGGGCGGATACTTTGCCAGCATGATTCCGCGAACCTTTATGGCCCCAGGAAGACCCACAAGGGAAGGAGATGGAGAGGACGCCGTCATCAGCGTTCCGTCGCTGAGTCTGAAATGTGATACTATCCAGCATATGATTGCGCTCAAGGAGGCAGACACGATCACGGTTGACCCACACAAGGCGGGTTATATCCCCTACCCGGCGGGAAGTCTCTGCTATCGGGATGGTCGCATGCGATTCTTAGTTACCTGGACTAGCCCGTATCTCACTCAGGGATCACTGGAGAATATTGGAGTATATGGTGTTGAGGGAAGTAAGCCTGGTGCTGCCGCGATGGCCGCATGGTTATCGAATCAAACTATCGGCTTGGATCCATATGGATACGGAATGCTGTTAGGTGAAGCAGCCTTTACTAGCGCACGGGTAAGATTCCTCCTATTGGTATTGCGATCCCCATTCTAACCCTCATAGTTATCGGCCTACTACGCAGCCATGCAATTGAAGCAACCCAGGGAGAAGGAAATACCCTACTATATCATCGTTCCCTTCAACAGACTCCCAATTGAGAGAGATGGGTTCGACATCTTGTCAAAGGAAGCTGACGAACGACGTGAACTCATCTGGAATAAAGTCCTGACTAAAGACAACAAGGAAGTCAGCAACAACCCCGCAGCGATGAGTTGGCTGCGAGAAATTGGATCTGATCTGAACATCAATGCATTCGCGCTAAACTGGTACGACGCAAAGGGAAACATCAACACCGACCTCGAGGAAGCGAATTACTTGACGAGAAGAGTAGTCAACAAACTCTCGATCACAAGGAGCACCGCTGATCCTAGTAAAATCCCGCTCTTCCTGACCTCCACGCAATTTGAGCCTGCGTTATACGGCAAATGTGCACAGAACTTCATGAAGCGATTGCAACTAGAGCCCTGCGCACAGGATCTTTGGGTTCTGCGCAATGTGGTGATGAGCCCGTTCCCGACAGAGCGAGGCTTCATTGATCAGTTGATGCAGACACTGGAGGAAACCATCATCCACGAAGTGCAAACATGCCGAAAGCGGAATAGTCCTACAGAAGATCAAATTGAATTCCTTCTGCGAGGAACAGATGAGGTTTTCTTGGACTTCCAAACGGGATTCCATCGCGCAACCAAACGTCAACAGATCATCTTGGCTGTGGAACTAGACGACAATGTCAAAAAGCAGTACATCGCCCTGCGAGAGAAATTCCCCTCAAAAGACATCGGATTTGAGTCGAAGGATCCTGTTCACCTTGAAAATTTGATGTGTCAAATTCACAATACCCACGACCCCCGTCCGATCATCGATGGTAGGATCGGCATTGTGGAGGGAGAAGACTACTTGTCGTCGATAGAATGCAAAGTTACCATGAACAAGGTGGTGAAGAGTCGCGGATTGAACTCCAAATTCCGAGACGATCATTACCCCCGCAACTTCATGCCGTTCTATCTCTTCGGCTCGGAAGAACAACACCATATCTCACACATGCTTCTTCAAGCACCGAACATCAATCTTTCATCTAGCAACATTCAGCTGAATGAAGAACTGCATGACGAAGTTGCGCTTCGCCTAGGGGAGGGAGACGGTCTCATCCTCGCGTTGAGTGATTACCGAGAGGAAACGATGCACCCCTTCCCGCTGAAGAACGATGATCCCATAATCACTAGCAAGGGCTTCTTCTTCCGAAAGGGTCAAACCTTCGATGTAAAGGTGTATCTTGACCCCAAGCCGGGTACTGCTTATGGACCTGGGCTACTGGATGAATTGTCCACGCTGGTCGGACGTGGTAAAATGACACTCGGGGATGATGTGCATGTGGACGTACAGGTGTTGAATGCTGATCCCTTTGAGGATGCGGAGGTGCCTGATATTCCGTGGGAATCGGAATTGGACGAGATCACCAACGTGTTGAATAGTGGGCAGTAGACCGACAGGTTTTGAGATGCAATTGATGTTCAATAGCACAGAAGGGAAATTGAAATCATTCCACCGCGGCAAGTGCGGTGGAAGAACACACCAATTATATATCTGCCTTCTACAAAGACTTACAGGACTCAGGGTTCAAATCCCCTTTTGCAGGTGGTTTAGTGCCTGAATGCCTGGCTTTATAACGGCAGACACAAATTAAGATACCTGAATTACTATTACACATATCTTCATGATCAAAGTACACTGATTCTGTTCGCGTTTAAGTCCAAAAATGAAGCTTTTGATATCTCAGACAATTATCCTAAAAAGACATGTAAAAAGACCATCTAAAAAGACATCATAAGGCCGCAAATACGGCCGACTTTTCTTGTATGAAGATAGATTCATTTTTGACAGTTGTAGTATTCATAAATTTACCCTACAGTAGTTATATAGAGCGGTGTAAAAGGCGGTGCTAAACAAGGCATTTAGGCATTCAATTCCCACCTACAAACGGAGTTTTGAACCCTGAGTCCTATAAGTCTTCGTAGCCTTCTACTTTGTGCGTATTTCGCTCGTATTACTTCAACGTCAGATTACACATTGAACCAATTAAATATTCAAGTAAATTCATCTACCCTCTATCTGAACCGGTATATGCCACATGCAAGTCTATACCTATAATCTTAAGACAACAACCTTGGAACCTATCTATATACAAAAGTCGATGACCTAAGCCTTGAGAGTATACACCACACGACCACGCGAGTCTACACCCTTAAGAATAATTTCATCACCAGTACTTGAGATAACACGGCGCTGATCCCCGTTATGCAAAATAATGTCCAAGTCTTTCCAAGCGGGAGTAAAGCCAGCTTCATCACGCTCAAACTTAACAAGTACTTTCTCCTCAGTAGAGCTGTAAATAATAGTGTATGCTGCAGTACTAGGTTGAACTGAGATACCATCATCTTCGTACCAAGTCGTAGCGAAGACCGTACCGTGCGAAGTTCCCTTGGGCGGGAAGACTTCTACACCACGGTAATTGTCGATCTCCTGGACAGCCACTGATGCAGCAGTCTCATCTCCAGGAACACGGGTGTGCACGCTCTTACCGACGGGAATGGCACCACCGATACGGGCGATTAGCGCAATGCTCTTCTTCCATTCCGACGAGATCTCGGCCCACTGCCCGGATGCGAGGTACTGGTACGGAGCGTTCATGTTGACGTAGCCATAGTCGAAGACGCCGGTCTTGCGGGGCAGGTAAATGTTCGCGATGTCGATACCGGTTTTGTAGACGCCTCCGACGAGCACGGTCTCACCGAACCAGAACTGGTCCTCGCCTGCCTTGAGAGTTTTAGTCCACACCTCGGGATCAGATTCATAGCCCCAGCCGGTCCAGCGCTGCGGAGGTGTTGCGAATTTGTGGCTCTCCAGACCGAGGGAGTAGATGTAGGGCAGCATTTCATAGCGACGCTTAATGGCGGCGCGGACCTGGGGCGTGATCTCGGGGTACATGAAGGGCTCAATGACGTCACCGACATCAGAATCCTTGGGAGAAGTCTTGAAGCAGTTGATCGCGAAGCGGGGAGCGTGGCAGCCGAGTTGAATCCAGCGCAGGAGAAGCTCCGGGGAGGGCTGGGGGCCCTCGAATCCGCCGATGTCATGGCCTTCGCATTGGAGAAGGGACATGCCGGCGTTAAGAGATAGGGCGTTAGCGCCCTTCATGTTTTCCCAGCTGGTGACATTATCGCCGCTCCAGGAAGATGCGGCATAGCGGAGAGTTCCAGCAGTGGCGCTGCGGGTCAGAACGAAGGGACGCAGCTTGGGTTCCATATCTTGCAGGGCATCGTGAGAAGACTTGCCCATCAACTCGGTGTGGAGGGCACGACCCCAGAGACCAACGGAGTTCTTTACTTTCTTTGCTGCGGCGTCGGCGACGGTAGGCTCATTGAGAGACATGGTCCAGTCATCATCGGGTAGGGTGTATTCGTTGTTGTCGTTCCACATGCCGTCAATGCCAACCTTTTTGAGACTCTGGACGCCATCGTACCACCACTTGAAGGCCTCCGCTGAGGTGAAGTCAATGTGCGCACCGTCGCCGCCAGTGGCACCGCCAGCACTCCACAGACGCATGTACCCGGGCTCCTTTTCAGCATCCTTGAAGAACCCACCGGCATCAACGAGCTTCTGGAAGTCGGGGTGAGAAGATAGCAGGAAAGGCTTGATGTTGGTGAGAAGCCTGATACCGTGCTGGTGCATCTTGGCAATCCAGTCCTGGGGATCCGGGAAGCGCTCCCGGTTCCATGTAAAAACGTTGCGAACCTTGGGCTCCGTCTCAGCAATTGAATAGCCCGAACTCATTTGATGTGCCGAGCAGGGAATACCGTGCTCCTTGAGCTTCTCGGCAAACTCCAGAAGGGCCAAATGCGCCTTTTGCGGCTCTTCCAGCATGGTGTACTTGTAGCCACCAGAGATATAGCCGTAAGCCCAGCGGGGCACCAGAATGGGGAATCCGACCAGCTCAGCATACGAGCGGACAACGTCCTTGATGGTCTTGCCAACAATGTAGTATTGCTCAAGACCACCATAGTCCTGGCGATACACCTTGAAGTGTCCCCAGAGGCCATCAATCTCGGCTCCTACAGACCATAGACCGCGGCCATGGGTGGTCGAGAAGATGGCCACACATCCCTCTGCTGAAGCCTTGATCAAGAGGGGGATGTGCTTGTAGAGGGGGTCGGTGTTGTATACGTCATATCCGAAAGAGTCGGTGGCTGAGAGTTGGAATTGACGACCAGTCAAATCCATCGGAGCCGCCTTTTCGCCCAGCCCGACATGGAGGCACTCGCGGTCATGCACAGAGTAGTTGGCGACACCCTCGCCGTCTGCGACATAAGACCGCAGCGGCACATCCTCGTGTAGAGGTTTCTCAGAGCCGGCCCATGACAGTTTCACCACAGGGGTGTATTCCCAATCTACGGAAGCAGTGACACCGGCGACATCGATTGTTTTGGAGGAGGCACTCTCCTTGGTAGAGACATTGGCACCCCGAAGGTTTGTCTCGGGCTTGGTGACGCTGGGATAGGGAGGGATAGGGTGCTCTGTGGAGGAGAAAGTGGCTCGGAATAGGTTGGGACGCACAGCCTCAAAGGTGAAATCAAAGGCATTCTTGCTCTTTGTGCTGCTTCTAATGTGGACGAAAGCTTCTTGATTGGTGTCCTGGGGCACTTGCGAGTAGCCCTTGGGGCAGCTTTCTTTTTGAGGCATGATGAATGTTAAAAAGGCAATGCAATTGATTCAGAGGAACTGGAGAGAATACGAGGATATCCCCTGACATTGGGGGATATTTGAATGCTTGTCAAGCTCCCCTCGGCCCACTATATTCGTGTACCCCGCGCTGATTCCAGTGATGCATTGTAGCTGTATAGAATCGGATATCGGGGATAATCACCGAAAAGACGCGACTTCACACGCGACCAGTCCCAACTTGATTCTGCCCCAAACTTCCGACTTGCTGTGTTTTTCCCCACAACAGACATCCTGGGGCCCCAGATGGTCGATCCTACGCTAATTTTTCCCTCGGTTTTTCTCTCCGAAATCCGATACTAATGACTCTGGGCACTTCTCATAACTCCTTTTCTTCCCATCGCCCCTCTCACAGTAGTCGTTTTGGTGAAGTGATTGGACGAAACGTCCGACGTCGGCCGCGTGTAGCAGCCGTTTGTTTCCAGATCAACTGACCCCGTGGACTGTACAAACTTTCATTGGCAACCATGCTAAGGGCTAAAAAGGATAAATCTCTACCGTTTGTGGTCTGATACTCCGGGTTTGATTGTCTTGTCCGGGGAATGTAATACTCTTCCTTCCCCACGGGGTTCTGCATATATGCTACACTCTATATATCCATGGATTAAAGCTTTATTTTTTCCTTCTCCCTTTTTGCTTGATTGATTGTCTTACTATATTAACTTGGTCTTTTATTGTTGCTCATTGTTCCTCTGCGAGAGGTTAGCCATGTCACAGCCAAAGGGTCAGCAGGAGGAGTTCGTGGAGAGTATTGAGCCCGAGCTGTCAGTGGTTGTGCCTCATCATGATAATGGCACAGGAATTCAGCCCAAAGGAGACCAGGCCTTGCAGCTCATCGAAGAGGCAGGGCACTTGAGCATTCTGACCCCCGAGAACAACGCCAAAGTTCTTCGAAAGATCGATTTGCGTCTGCTTCCCATTCTCCTCGGAATCTACTTCCTCCAGCAACTCGACAAGTCGACAATCTCATATGCCTCGGTCTTTGGAATTGTCGAGAAAGCCCATCTCCATGGCCAACAATACTCCTGGCTAGGGGGTTCGATCTATCTGGCTCAGTTGGTGTTCCAGCCCCTGGTCGCTTACCTTCTGGTTAAAGTGCCCCTAGGAAAGTTTCTGGCTGCGTCCTGCCTCTTATGGGGTATTGCTTTAACTTGCATGACTGCAGCTACAAACTTCGGAGAGCTGCTTGCTTGTCGAATCTTCCTTGGTATCTTTGAGGCTGGAATTGGTTCGTTTTCTCCTGATCACACCTTACCGTCCCTACTAACGATAGGTTTCACCAGCACCGGCCTTCATTGCAGTCACTCAAATGTGGTACCGGCGTCGTGAGCAACCTGTGAGATTGAGTTCTTGGTATGCGATGAACGGAGTCGTGAATATGGTGGGTTTTCTCCCATCTCATTTTCTTACCACCTGAGTTGACACCGAAGCAAAGTTTGGAAGCTTGATTGCATTTGGACTGGGTCACATCAGTTCCTCTACATTTGCACCCTACCAGGTGAGTTATAATATATGATTGTCTGTTGAGGTATTATCACCTAATAATGACCAGATAATCTTCCTCTTTTTCGGTCTAGTTACTGTTGGGTTCTCTGCCGTCATTCCGTAAGATTTAACTCCGTCCCCCTTTGCCCCCATTATACTAAGATAGCCTTGCAAAGTTTTTTCATGCCTGATTCCCCCGTGTCTGCCAAGTTCCTCGGAGAGGAGGACAAACTGCTATCCATTGAAAGACAGCGAATGAATCAGCAGGGCGTCGAGAGCCAAGAGTGGAAATGGGACCACGCAAAAGAAGCATTCCTTGACCCCAAATCATGGTTCTGGTTTGCGTTAATGTTCTCAATTTCGTGAGTTGACCTAGATAAAACGAGTGTACTAGACTCGAACTGCTAATCAATCTCTAGTGTCCCAAGTGGCGGCATCACTACATTCGGGCCTTTGATTATCAAGTCCTTCGGCCTCAGTCAATATGATACCATGCTTTTCAACATTCCCTTCGGTGCAGTCCAGCTTGTCGCCACAATGGGAGGCGCTTGGCTAGCGACCGTTTGGAAAATGAAGGGTCCAGTCTTAGCATTGCTCTGTCTCCCGCCTATCGCGGGTTGCGTGATGCTGTTGCAGATTACACATGACAATGCCCACAAGGGTCCTCTTCTTGCCGGATACTATATTGTGAGCATTAAATTGAGAGAGAATACCACTGTGGGAAGAATAATAACCCTTTTTATCTAGATCTCTGTGTACCCAGCCATCAGTAAGCTTTATTGAGGTTCAGAAGTTGAGCCCAACTAACCATCTCTAGCCCCATTGATATATTCGTGGTCTGCAGGAAATACTGCTGGAGAGACAAAAAAGAAGGTTACTACCGCGATCCTGTATGTAGGGCAGTGCGCTGGTAATGTATGTAGCATTCTAAGCCCCCATACCAGGGTTCCTGCTAACATTCCCCCGATCCAGGTCCTTGGGCCGAATCTTTATACTACAAATGAAGCACCGCTCTACCGTCGTGGTTTGCTTTCAAAGTAAGTTCTTAAGCACAAAGAAGCTCTTGAACTTGAAATATCTAACGCGCGACCAGCCTTGCGATGTTCTGTGTGTTGATAGGTCTGACTGGGTAGGTCTTGCCCAATTTTAACTGATTTAAATTTTGCTAATTATGACTGCTTAGGGCAAACACCGCATATCTGTACCTCCTGAACAAGAAGCATGAGAAGAGGCGCGTGGCTCTCGGAAAGGACGCTAAGATTGTAGACCAGTCGATGCAAATCATCCAAGCTGTCTCCGATGACACCAAGGAAGACCTCCCTCAACAAACAGGAGATGACAATGCCTGGAAAGATCTGACTGATTTGCAAAATGAGGATTTTGTCTATGTCTTTTAGAAGCTGAGGAGTTTGAGAGGTGTTATAGTATGTAGGACTTGTGTTGCTGTTTTGTATTAGTCGAATGTAGCCTGGAATATAATTTATTGACAATTGAATTTGTACAAAAAGAAAACCAACAAAGCGCCCTAAATGCCCCAAAGACGTAGCTTTTCCTCTCCCAAACTAGTTCGGCGTGGGACCTGGCTGATTGTATAGCCGGTCGGAGAAAAAGCCGAACCCCGCGTTTCTCCAGGTTTTCCCCTTCCCGTCAACCCCGAAATCAGTACAGACAGAAAACAGCTGGCTCTAAATGGCCGACCGACCTGACTTTAGTCCATACAGCACAGTGATAGAGGATGAATCCGTGCACCTTATTCCAGCGCCAGCAGGGAAAAAGCGCATTCCGGTACGCCACTATTGAACCTGTGACCCTACAACAGCGGACAACCCCTAACTATGTATGTTTTAATGCATAGAAAGCATGCAGTGCTTGTCGACAGTCGAAGGTCTGTGCTAAATTACCCCAAACCCGAATGTTGTGGGGGTTTTAATTAATCGTTTGAAGGTAAAATGTGATGGAGAGAAGCCATGTACAAGGTGAGTTATATCTTCCGACTGCACCCTTACATCAAATCAAGCCTGGGAGCTAATGCTTAAATAAGATGTCAAAAATTGGAAAAGCAATGCGTGTTCTTCGAAACACCGAAAGATCCCGTCTCAGAGTATGAGCCTATCTTATGCAGGTATCAACCAAGGCTAACAACCCCAGACGGATCGACGGCGTCGAGTCTGAGGTTCAGTATCTCCGCAAGCAGCTAGATGAAATGCGCGAGCTTCTTCAACAGAGCCGTTCGCAGCCCACACCAAAATCCCGACCAACACACTCCCCAAGCTATCTCCGTGATCGGCAACAGCAAGTATACCACGAGAGCGCTTGTGGTTCCTCAGACTCTCATTATCCTCGATCACAGGATCACCCCCAAGACGTATTTCCAAGTATACCTCTAACAAACTCGGTTGGCTATGCAAATGGTCAGCAAAGGTCTATGCCGGGGTCCATACCAGCTCTCTCTCCAAATGAGACTTCGGCTCGGCCTCTCTGCGCATCTAGCCAGATAATTGCAAGACCACCCAAGAGAAAGCGATCCGGGTTTGAGATTCGAGATGAGCCGATAGCCGACTTTATTGATAAACAACTCATCTCTCTTGAATGTGCTGTGTCATACTTCAATACGTATGTGTGATTAGATAATTGTTGGGCGATTAGTGATTTTCGCTAACCGCAGCAATTCCAGCTTCTTTGCAGGATGTGTACGTATCATATTTCACTGGCATTCTTGCAATACTCATCCTTTGCGAATTATACAGGACAGGTACATCCCGATCTTCGACCCTCAGTATGATACTTTCGATTCCATTCGATCTCGAAGCAGTATTCTCCTCAACGCAATATGTACGATTGGTTGCATGGTCGAGACTAGTAAATCTACTCGGCGTTTCTGTCTAATGGTATTGTCCTGACCATTTCTCTTTAGGATCCGGTGGTTCAATGTCTGATCTTCTCCACGCTGAACTCAAAAAATGGATCAACGTTATAATCCAGAACAAGGAATTGAACTGTCTGGAATCAGTCCAAGCAATGCTCGTAGTTGCCTGTTATTCTTCAGAACGTTCATTGATCTTATCGTTTGCCACCCGCATGGCCATTGACCTAGAATTGCATGAGGCCTTTGATGAATTGATCCAGCGGCTTGCCCTTCAAAATGAAGATATGGCCTATGCCTTGCCACATCAGATGTTCGAAGAGGAGAGGGCTCTTATGTGGAACGCTCGGACTTGGTTCGGGCTTTTGGTTCTCGAGCATATGTAAGATGCCCTTAACATTATTTTAAAGGGATCACCAGGCTGATGAACAATGAAACATCATGTAGATTTCGCGTTGATGGAGGGAAGCCACCTGGCATCCGGCTAAAAGGAAACGCACGCCGTTGTCGGGTTTTACTTGGCCATTCATCGTCGACAATTTTGGATTTACGATTGTTTTCACAGGTCGAGGTACGTCGAATACCCAAAATACACTGGAACAAATACTAATGTTGCTGTTAGTTAAACATCCTCAGAGGTATGACGCGTTCTATGAATCCATATGAGATGCCTAATTTGATTTCTATAGCCAATGTCGGCGATGCTCTAGGAGGAAACACATCGCTTGATGGGCAAAGCATCGCAGATTATGTTCATGACATGAAAATCGAGCTTGACTTGTGGTTCGAGTAAGGCTTTCAGTTCTATCGTTTGTCAATAAAATTGCTAACCCTGAGTAGTGACTGGCTACGTATCATCGGTGCGATACTAATTACCGTAATCTGCTAAAACTTGCTAATCATTCAAAGACGGTTGCGCTGCCGCCGCCGAAGAGAAGCCATCTCTACTAGTCGCCCTTCGAGTACAGAAATGCTGGGCAGAAATGATGCTTAACTGTAAAGCACTACGATCCATGGGCGTTCAAAACGTGGCGTATGTATCTACTTCATTTAATGTGCTTGTACCTGTGTTAACCCAGACGAAGTGCCATGTCCACAACGGAAAGAATGATACTACTCACAGCCAAAGCAAGTGCCCGCCGACATCTCCGCCTCATAATTGTCGATCCAGACTTCTACCTCGCCAAGTTGAAATATGCAATGGATTTTGTCTGGGCGAAGTGCGCATTCTCTTTCTTACTGCTTCTCAAATTATCCCGTCTCATTCCTGAGCGTGATGGGGAGAATCAAGAGCTGTTGGAACAAGGTAATCGACTTGTTGATGAGTTGAGTAAAGCTGGTGCTAGTGGAACTCAGTCAGGAGCCGGCAACATTTATCTCCAGATATTGAAGGTCAGTATTGAGAAGTATGGACGTGCATTGATGGAAACACAGCAACCCAGCTCGGAGGGCCCTACAGCTACCTCACCCTTCTGGGAGCTGTTTGATGCTCAAGCAGATCTCCAGTGGTTTGTCCCCGAGCAGTTCGTCTCCGAGTGGGACTTTCCAGGGCTCAATTTGTTCTATTTTCCTACCGCTTGGCAGGATTTCTTTGGAGACTTTTCGTTGGCTATGTAATTCTACGGACAACACATCCACTCTAATTTCTCAATGCCAGAGATGGATGAATAGTTTTCACTAATATCGAACTCCCGTTCACGTTTATAATATCGCCTGGTACTATACCGCGGATCATGCGGTATGAAGACGGTATATTTCATCTAAACAAAGGAAAATATTTATGGATGCACAGAAACAGAATACTCCACATCCTTCCGAATGATCATTTTCGTACTCCCATCGCTCCCACTGCGCATGCTACCCCTATCCCCTTCGGACCTCGTTTCCCTCGAATGCGCCGGCCCCGCAGCCTCACAAACAACAGTCCCATTCTCCGCCCCATCACACACATCTGGCCTCTCCTTGAACATACCACTCGTCCGTCTCCCAGGGCGTCCCTTGACAGCCGCCATCTCGTAATCCCGCGACCGCCCCGATGTGTAAGGGTCTGTATTCCCCCGTCCTCTGGACCCATACCCGTAGCTGTAGCCGCTGCTACTGCCGAGGTTAGAGTCGCCGGCTGTGCCGTAGTGAGTTGTGAGGGCGTTCATGAAGGGGCGCAGGCAGAAGGCTGTGCATGCTATCAGGGCGTAGTTGAGGTGGACCTGGGTAAAGACCGTGTGGCGGACTGCGCTGAAGGTGGGGTTTTCTGTAGTTACGTATTCTTTGAGGGCGGAGAGGTGGAGCGCGGAAAATATAATTAATCTATTATTGAAATTTGTGTTAGTGTCATGTAATGGGGGCTGGGATGAGCATTTGAGAAGGAAGTGCAACAACTTACGGTAGTCTCGCCGCGAAGCATACCAAGATCACGATTTTATGTGACATGTGCATCTGCAGACCCCAAACTAGGGCAATACAAAAGGTGAATAGTAAAATTTCAGTCGAGATGTCAAGAGCGGTGGTTGCTTGCCAGCGGGAAAACTTGTCACCGTTAGTATATCCCTTTCCACCTCTGTATATTCGGGTTGCGGTGGCCCTTCCGCAATTATAGACATACCAGGTTATAGCACTGCTCGCCAGGTACAACCCACGGTTTGTTTCCCTCACAGTTCACTGCAATCACTAGCACAGACATGATAAGCCACACTGTGATGAGCCCAAAGGCCGCCCAGAGGATGTTCTTGTCACGTCTGCGGGGCGTCAGGCGCAAGTAGATGGCGACCACGCAGCATTTCGAGAGATATAGAGTTAAGAGATACAGTATATCGGCGGCGAGGAGGGACTAAGTTCTCAGTTATTCTCTTGCATTGAATTTGGTAGAGGCTTTGGGTAATGAATACATTTTGTATGCGATCAACGCCCTTCTGGGCCAGTAGAGATATGTCTGTCCCGAAGCCGATGCTCGCGGCATGAAATATGATGATCGACTCCGCAATGCCGCATATCTATCCCGTCAGCCTCGTGGACAGGGGAGGTCAATTTCTTCTCCTTGCGTACCGTCGCACCCATCAGGATGATATCATCGGAGCCCCATGGTGGATTGAGGAATATCCGCACATACACCCGTATGAGCAGACAGACCAGCGAGATCATCAGGCATATAGCAGCGGTGACAATAATGATACCGCCATGATGCTTGTTGTCTATAGTCTCGAAAGGCGGCGACTGGCCAGGGGGCACTTTGATGGCCATTACCGCACGGAGACCGAATCGTGGTCTGTGGGTTTGAAGTATCGCACAGATAATTCTTTAAAAGGAAGTGGAAAATCACATCAACCAACGATCATGATGCCAACTGCATGGATCGTGGCCAGGTAGCTCCGGTAATTCAAGTTTCAAGTGGAGGGATCTAGCAAGGATGGCATCCTTAGGACTAGTACAAAGTAGGTCGGGTAGACTCGAAAGAAAATTTCAATTCACAGAGACCCAAAATTCCAACATCGTTTGATAAAAACTAGAAAGCTAAACTCTCTGAGTCCCTTATGTATTCTAATAGTGCCCTAATAACAGAGGATATACCGCTGTAGAGGTGATATAAAACAGGTTCACAGGTGCTTGTTCCCAATCGAGTAAGATCGAGCTAGTCAATTTTTCTAGTATTCCAGGCTGGAACCTGATTCAACGCAACATGATAGATTAAGTTTTGATTGGGCTATTTTATTAGCGGATTTCGATCCTCCTGATAGCCAACATGCCGAGGTGTGTGGGTATATAGGGCCGTGTTGGGGCCAAAAGCTTTCCGTTTAGAGTATCTCCACCGAGCTGCCCCTCCGCCCCCTTTATATTTAATAAATTGAATGATTTATCATCAAAATGCGGCCCCAACCGGATCACTAGTGGCCAATCAGGGGGGATGGCAAGGCCAACCGGACGAGCTCGGGAATTTTCTACATGTGCCTAGATATACATCCATGATCAGCCTGATAGAGTTTGCTATGTGGGGCCGCATGGGGGCCGAAACCTTGGAACACTTCCGCTCAAAGTATCGCCACTACCACACCACGAGCTTGATATCTAATAAAATAAATAAACCAGGCTTATGAAAACCACCTTTTGAACACCACCTTATGAACACAATGTATATTGTGTAATATGTCGAGAGTACGGAGTAGGGTATCCCTAACTCGGTGATGCCATGCCGGAAAGACCCGGCGTACAAGGTCATATCTATGCAATGCACACTACCTCGTTTCAGATCCACAAGGCACATACATACTAATGCCAAGACCTTTCTTCTCTTTAGCTTTGCTTGTTAGGTAATATGTAGCCTTTAGAAGAGTGTTGACCCCTTAATTAACTTTTTCTTCTGAATATATCCAGTTGAAGAGAATTTCAACAAACTTCTGACGAGACGAAGGTTCACCGATATGTCGGGATGCTGTGTTGACCAACTACCGCTGTGGTTCTTTCTTCCCAAGCGCTCCACTATACCCTCAACTTTACGATGTTACACCCAACACTATGGGTTATTATCGTCCGAGTATGTGATTTGTTCTAAATATAATTATACCAAATTACTTCCCCCTCTCTCTATGACATAACAATTATAGAAGTGGGTAGATGTTACATCTCTCGCCTCACCAGCGCCACGGGCGGGATGTAATGGTGGCGTCCCCGAAACACATAATACACCACCGCAATGATCAGAATCCCCCCATACATCACTGCGCACCAGTTCATAGTCTCCGCATCCACCCTCGATGTTAACGGGAAGAAGGCAAACACGAATACAGGACATAGGAAGCACAGGGCCCCAATGTTGATTGCCATGCCATACTGGCCGAGCGTCCATTTGTGTGGTGGGAGGGGTTCACCTCTGATACGCTTGAGGAGCACACATCCAATCGTGATGATGTACGAGGACATCATTGCGCCGATGGTCAGGGTGACGATGGCAAGAAGCGCGGTTGTGGAGCCGATGTTGATGAGCGACAACAAGATTGTCACTACCAGCGAGACCATCACAGCATTCAAGGGGATGTTCCAGTTGGGGTTTACCTAATGCTGTTAGTGTTGTTAAACAGGGAGAAAAGGGGGATGACGTACATATCCGAAGAATTCGGAGAAAGGAAGGCCGCGATCACGCGCAAAGGACCATAATTGGCGGGACGCCGTTGCTACTTCTGTGATTGTGCTCGCCGTTAGCGTCAACACCAGAATGGCAGTCATGGTGTTCGTTCCCGGCAGACTCTCCGTCGCGTTGTAGAACACCTGCATAAACGGGTACCCTGTTGGAGTGGCCAGGATGTCATCAATATCGCCTAGCGTGAAGCAGACCGTTACCAACATGAGGAAACCGAAGGCGGCATTGAGGCAGACAGAGGTAATCATCGCCTTTGGCAGGGTCTCAGACGCATCCTTGATCTCCTCCGCTACATGCTATTAGCCAAGTTCGTCAATGTTAGAGGGAGACCTACACATATGAACCGCGCAATCATATCCAATCAGGGCCGTGATGGTGGTTGAGAACCCGACCAGCGTGGCAGTCCCGTCGCTGTTCCATTCGCCACCGTTATTGAATTCGGTAAACACCTGCTTCGCGCTGCGGCGGGGGCCAAGGACCCATAGAGGGATTATGATGGCGAACAGACCGCACACATGCAGAATCAGAATCAACACCTCCACGAAGGGTAGCCGCTTGGCTAGGAAAGTGTTGAATATGATCGAAAATAAGGTAATGGCGATCACCAGTAGGGTGCCGTGCCACCGCTTGGAGTCATAGTCCGGGTTGTTCAGCACCATTAGGCCTTGGATGATAGTTCCAGCAAGGTAAGCGATAGACACAATAGCACATTGCCAGCCCATCGCGCACAGCCAGCCTACAAAGTTAGCTTAATTAGATAGAAAGATGGGGCAGGAGAACTCACCGGTGATGTAGCTGAGGAATTTCTGGCAACTGGGAGGGGCAAACTCCGAAACCCAATGGTATTGTCCGCCCGAGGTGGGAGCCCTGAGGAGTCAGAATGGATACAAGGTCTCGATGGTGTAGACTCACATAGATGCCATCTCAGCCAAGCTCAAGAACACTAGAAGGAACCCAAAAGCGACGATGACAAACCCCCAGATCAGCCCGGCCGTTCCTCCATCAGTCAAGCCTTGTGCGAGCAGACTAGACAGTCAGTCATCGAATCAAGAAGTGGGGATGGATGGCATACGTTAAAACAACCTCCCACGTGGCGATCAGCGTGCAGCCAAATCCTACAATGGAGATGAACCGGAAGTTACGCTGCATGGTCAGCACACATGTGTCAGCCACATAATCCTCTGTGACGTACACGCAAGACCTGCTCTCTCCCCAGAGCGCTCATATCGGCCTGGTCGGCCTGGGTGCCACGCCATTTGGCGGCGACGCGGCCTCTAGATGGGGCTTCGTCGGCTAGGCTCATGGTTACTGTTGGAGGATCTTTATCCCAGGACATATTGACATATAGAAAGCAAAGAGTACCAAGAGGATAAAGAATTAGTGTAAGAGACAGGGGTAACGGTAGGTCGCATCTGTACTTTGTATAAAGGCAGGATGTCAATCGTTAGAATATTCTCCGGCCCTCGTGGAATCCACCCAGCGCATCTGGCCGACAGTGGAGCAGGTCGCCTCTAGTAGAATTCGTGTTCTTGGCAACTGAAACAGTAAAACTCCGTAGCGAGACTAAAGCATGGTTGCAGCATCCTGCAGGTTAGTGTGAACTAGGGATGCTTCGTGTTGACTGTGGCTCCACTGTGGTTGATATTGCCACGCCAGGAGTGGGTATTGAAAATTGTGTCGACGGCCAGGGTGCTACGGAGTACAAGATACGAAGTGCACTCAACCTCGGGCAATTTGGAACCCCTTAATGTGGAAATTACTTTGGTTTGGGCTATTTCACTGCAATTCATTGTTTGTTGGTCTGTCTCAAACAACATATGTCATATAGTTAAGGGCGCCAACCCCCACCAGGTTAGGGTTAGTCTGTAAGAATCCAAGCTGAAATTATGGGGCTTAACCTCCCACATCTAATACAAATTTCCAAAACTAAAAAATATCTCCAAGTCTTAATTTACTAACTGGCAATTAGAAATCCACCGGATTTAGCTGTATGGAGTATACAACATATTCCAAGCTTGGAAGGTGACTGCCGGTGGAGCGTTGATATGCTGATTAAGCGGATCCACTGCGGGCACCTGGGCCCATGGGACCCCTGCCCCGGCCCCTTGTCGTCCACGCACACACGGACACACGGACACACATTGCGTCCGGTAAATCGGGAGGGTTGTATTCGGAACATCAGGTTAATGAACATGCCAAGACTCAAGAATTTCTTTCAACGGAGCTCTCCATACAGTGTATGGGTTATTCCATAGCTTCTTTCCGGCTCAAGATGATTGGCTCTCTCGATCCTAGCCCATACGAATATCATGCAACACATTGCTTTGGCGGGGGACTCCTTGCATGAGAACAAAGAATGATTATGACTGACTATGAATTGAAACACCCGTTCTCTAATTGGCATGTTATTTGTTCTTCTTTACCCTCACGCAATATCATGACCCCCCTCGTTCCCATCGCCCTTCTCATCCTCACCTCCTACCTCATATATCACCATGTCATAAACCCCTACCTCCTCTCTCCGCTATCTTCCATCCCCAATGGCCATCTCACATCTCCACTCTCCAGCCGCTGGATCGACCGCAAGCGCAGCACAGGCACGGAAGTCCTCACCATCTACGCCCTGCACCAAAAACACGGCCCCATCGTTCGTCTCGGTCCCAAGGAGTTGAGTGTCAACTCCCTCCATGGCCTGAGAATAATATATACGGGCGCATTTGAGAAACATGCATTCTACAACGAGGTCTTCGTCAATTTCAACACCGAAAACCTGGTCGGCATGACCCACAATGCCCCACACGCACATCAGAAGCGCATGCTGAGCAAGACCTACTCGAAGTCATTCCTCCAAGAATCTAGTGATATGCGTGGTATCTCGAAGGTTATGCTCTGGGATAGGCTTATGCCAATTCTCAAGAAGGCCGGGGAGGGTGGAGAGGTGTTGAATGTGCTCCCGCTGTTTCAGGCTGTTGGGATGGACTTTACTTCCTCTTTCTTGTTTGGATTAAGACAAGGGTCGAGATATTTGTTTAATATTCCCGAGTGGAAAATCTGGTTGGAGGAATATGAGCGGTTCAAGTATTTGAGTCGGGATGACCGGTATATGGGATTCATTGAGGCGTGGTGCTTGAGTTTCTGTGACCGGGTAGAGGCGTCTAAAAAGCAGGACATCTTCAGTTATGAGGAGGAGCTACCATCCACGAACCCAGTCGTCTATGACCAACTGTGCCAGAGCCTCCTCACCCAGAAAGAACACGATCCGCGTCCACTGAACCTAGCAATTGCGTCCGAGCTGTTGGATCATCTGGTTGCAGGTCACGAAACGTCAGGTATCACCTTCACGTACATGATGTGGGAACTGTCTCAGCATCCGGAGCTTCAGGTTGAGCTGCGGAAGGAACTACTCACCTTATCTCCGTCTCTCCAATACCCAGATACAGACGGAGATAAGCCCCTTCCGTCTCCCTCCGCGATCGACTACCTTCCACTGCTGGACGCTATCGTCCGCGAGACCCTCCGTGTTCACTCCCCAGCTCCAGCCCAACTCCCCCGTGTCACCCCCACCACAGAGAAAGGAACTTCCCTGCACGGGTACGACAACATTCCGGGCGGCGTGAGGGTCAGTTCAACCGCCTACTCCCTCCACCGCATTAGCGACGTCTACCCGCGCCCGCTGGAATGGCTGCCACGACGATGGCTTGAACCAGGTGATAAGATCCATGACATGAGGCGGCTGTTCTGGCCGTTCGGGAGCGGTGGACGCATGTGCCTGGGGAGTAATTTCGCATTGCAAGGTACGTCTCCCGTGTATGGCCTTTGAAGAAGAGACTAATGGTACAGAAATCAAACTGGTCATGGCAGCTGTGTATTCAAATTACACGACAGTTATTGTAGATGACGAGGGAATCGAGCAGGATTACGCGTTTATTTCGCTACCGCGTGGGCGGAAGCTGATGCTGAGGTTTGTCCCAATCGATGAATAATGCGATGCAGTCATGACAATAAATGAAACACTCTCTTTGTTCACAATATCATCTCTCTCCACGACTGCCGATTGATGGAGCAGTAACGATAGATGCTTGGCAGCAGAGGTTTGCCGGTCGAACCCATGTCACAGTAGTATTCCAAAAAAATAGTAAAACTAGCCTATACTCATTATATACGATTTAAATTTTAGGAATTTGTAATAGTAAGATATAGCTATATAAGTATATATTCCAATTTTAAACAAAATCTAATCGGTAGAGGTCGATAGCGCGAAAACGGTTAATATTGATGTTTTGACAAGATATATATTTTAGATTCATGTCGGTATATTACAACTTTCTAAGTAAACTTCTGTAATATATAAGTATCGCGTTTCTCGTGTTTATAAGCATGAAACATAAGCTTAACTACTTATCAATTACGGATCAAATAGAACATTAAAATTTTACCTCAAAACAAGGGCTAAAAACAGGGTCTAGACATAAGGCAACTGAAAAACGTCCCTTTTTTGGAATATTTGATTGTTTGGTGCTCATTGGGCCCTATTAGGCCCCGGCTTAAAGCACAGTGGGCCTTCACCCCGGGCCTATAGCCACCAGTGGGCCTAAGGACCGGACCCAAAACCCAGCCCATTAGTGGGTTGGGGCGGGTTGGGCTTTGCGGAGGCCTACTGAATTAGATTAGTTAACCCTGTAGATTATGTCAGCAAATTCACCATTACCGTGCATCGGCTCAATAATTGGGCCGACGCACAACACTACTGGTGGAGCTCTCTTCGCTCTTCGGAGACATGCTTCTTGCATTTGTCAAGAATCGAAAATGGGATTCTATATAAGCTCAGGCATGAGAGGTCTCATGCTTTTGAATCATGAGGCATTTGAGTTCCCCAAACAAGTCCTCGATTGATCCTCCGACTTTCGATATTCAATATGCGGCCAGAAGAGCAGCCTCGAACGATCGTCATCCTAGGATCTACGGGTAATCAAGGCAGAGGTGTGGTTGAATGCGTTCTTCGCGAGCCTGGCTTGGAAAAATATCTCGTCCGTGCCGTTACACGGGATATCAAATCTGCTCGTGCTAGACAATTGCTGGAAGATTATCAAACCCCAGATGAGCGTCTCAGTCTCGTCACAGGCGATGTTTATAATGCCGAGAGCCTTGAAAATGCCTTTTCGGGGGCATACGGCGTGTTTGGGGTTACTAGCGAACATGCTCCCAGGAGGATTGAAAAGGAAGAAGAGATGAACCACGAACTTCAAGCTGGTTTGAATATCATATCTGCTGCAAAGCTCTGTCAGGTGCAACACTTCGTTTTCAGCAGCTTGCCTGATATGAAGCAAGCTACAAACGGCCGCTTCCAGAAACTATTCCACATGGATAACAAGTATATAATTGAACAATGGGCAAAGCGTGACTTATCTGCTGTCACTTGTCTTCTTCCAGGTTGTCCCATCCCCAAGACACAGCAGCCTTTACAACGCAGCTAACATTTGAACCACCTAACAGCGTTCTTTCTCACGAACCTTAAACGGCGCCAGTATTCTCGTCGCGAAAACGGGGTCGTCCGTTTCTGTCCACCGATCCCCGGGGACAAGTTTGTCGAGTGGCTAGATCCGGCATATGACATGGGTGTCTTTGCAGCAAGTAGGTTATTCTTTTGTCTAAAATCAACCGCCTTTCTATTACCCTCGCCGTCGACTTGTGGGGCTCCAGGATTAGCATTTATATAGCTTGGCAAACGAAGCGTACGACCGAAAGCTAACAGCCCTCTAGGGGTTTTTGCCCTCGGAATTTCAAAAACGAAAAATAAAAACTATGTTGTTGCTGGTCCCAAGATTCGCATGCAAGATTTTGCAACTATTTTCACACGCGTCACTGGTCAACAGGCAATTTATTCGCCGACCACCTTGGATGAGTGGGCTGATATGGCATCGGAAGCGGTCGGGCCTGGATTCAGAGAAGACATTCGGCAAATGATGGAATGGGCTTCAATCATGCCCGATGACAAGATTTGCTATGGTGCCCTTGATCCGGCGGAAGATCCTTCTTGGGAAGATCTCGGTGTTCGTGCTAGCAGCTTTGAAGACTGGCTAAACCGTACAGCGTGGACTGGACCATAGAGTATATGCCATGATTCATCGGCAGCTCGAGCATATCTCCGTGAGCATCTTCATGGCCCGAGTCTTGATTGTCGTTTTACAAGACTTCTCAGCAAGCTGACATTAATGTTATCACAAATTGTAAAATTATTGTGTCTACATCTATTTTAGTGCAACCTGTGAAAGCCTTATACCCACTGCTTGTTTCCAAGATGCGAGACAAACGCACCACCAAATCCACCCTCGATGCTAGCCTTCTCCCAGGTTGACCTGACTTGTCGGACGGATTCTTCCGGAGTCACTGGGCCCTTGAAGTGAGGCGCATAAGTTACAATCTTGCCTACAAATCCCGCCAAGGCTTGGAGCTCTTCCGGAGTCCCTGTTGTTATACATTAATAAATTTTCTAGATGCTGCAATCTTGAGGGCAGAAGGAATACGTACAATCCACGTAGCGGCCCACCTCTAGCACACCCAGGCTAATACTCACCAAAAGCACACCATCCTTCTTGTATTGGGCGTTGAACTTAGCCACAATAACGTTCATGGCCGCCTTAGAGGCAGCGCATAAAGTACCAATCTCTACCTCGCCATCGTTGGTCAAGTCGAGGTCGGCCAGACCGGTGGAAATTTTAATGACCTTTTTAATCTTGCCCTTTAGGAGAAGAGGGAGGAAGAGGTGGAAGAGGTGGATATTGCCGACGACATTTGTTTGTGATAGCTACGATGAAACAACCTCGAGCTCCTCGGGCTTATCACTCCTGTTGACCACACAGCGTTAACCACAGACTAGCCCGGATTGTAGCCAGCAGGAAGTAGACCTAAAATGCGCCGATGGGTCCATAGGTGTCCAAGTAGGGGCACTAAAGCTCCGTTGGCGACCAGGTAGTCAATGCCGCGCTCGCCAATAATCTCGGTCGTGTCGTCAGCGGCTTGCTTCAGGGTGGTGTACTTGGTGATATCACCATGAAGGATGTGAACATTAGGACGGTTGCCTAGCTCTGTCGCTATCTTCTTCTCGGTTGCAGCTTTGTCGCGGACGAGACCAACAACCAGGTTCTCTTGGTCTTCTGAGATCTGTTTGAAGAACTCGAACTAGGCTAGGTTAGCTAAGCATGGTGTGCGAGGCCTTAAAAGGTAGGCCCACTCCAATTCCCCTGGACACTCCGGTGACAACGTGAACACCCATATTGAGTAAATGGCCCCTGTGTGTGAAAGACGCGATAACTAGTCGAGAATTTTATAGTTCCATTGGTTTGATATAAAAGGGGCAGCAAAGAGGGAGATCATATTATCGATATGCTAACGGCGTAATAATAGGATGGGATGAAAGGGCGGTGTTTGGACCATTGAAGTCTTTGTTCGTTGTCTATCAAGCTCGGCGTTTCCGTGCAGGGTTGTGCACCCATGCACGCTAGACCTTTTTACTGATAAGCCATATAACAATGAATAGGAAAATGCGCACTCAATGGGAGATCTCGGGCTTAGACTCTTCGTGGCGCAGCACCATGTTCATTCCCTCTATAGTCCCAAAGGAAAGTAAGCTGAATTTCAGCCAGATAGAAATTGATTCCTGTACCGCCCCGACTCTAAGTTTAGACCCACAAGCGACTGAATCCCTGGCCTGATCAGTCAGTATCCGTACTTCTTCGAAAAGAAGTCGACCACAAGCCCAGTGCATATTGCCGTGCCAACGTAACCACTTCCAGGACCAAACGCCCAAGCGCAACTGTTGCTATCTTCCAAATCGACGACCCAAATCATCCGTGCTAACAGAAGAGCAGTTACGCCACACGATATAGCATAGTACGGTGTGCCAAACCCTGCTAGTTGGCCTGCCAACACTAGAAAGAAGAGCTGCACGGCAGTCGCTGTGTAGCAGGCGGGTTTTGTTCCCTTTCTTCCCAAGCGTACAGCGAGTCCTTTGACGCCAGCTTTTAAGTCATCGAGGTAATCTTGATGAGCGTAAATTGTGTCAAAGATAACAGTCCAGATAATTCCAGCGACGTATAAACTAGCCGCTGACTGAGCCAATGGCGCTTTGATGACTTTGAGCACACGGGCGGAGAGATCCAACGACGAGTCCAACAGAGGGGTCAACGGATCTTTCCCGACCATTGCGCTTGCCAAAAATATAGCATAAGATAGCCCAAATCCCAGCTCGACTTGGGGGTAATTTGTGCAGCGCTTGAGGAAGGGGTAGATGAACAAGAGGACGAAGTTTACGGTGGCGTGAATCAACGTCAAATTTCCAAACGGGTACAAGATGGAGGCTCCAACGGCAATCTGTACGGCAGTGAAAAAATGCGCCTGAACCGTTGTGACAGCACCCCGTGGGATGGGTCTCAGTCGGCAGCGAGCGACCTGGCGATCAAAGTCCTGATCTATGTTGTCGTTCCATGTGCAGGTAATGCCGCGGAAGACGGTAGCCCATAGTCCCAAATGGGCTGCCAGGAGCACAAGGGCTTTCAGATCAATCTCGCTGGAGAGTGGTGGGATATTGATGGCAAAACCGAGTCCTATCAAGTAGTGCCAGTAAAAGGCCCAGAACCCTGACTGCCGGTCGAGACGCATGAGCTCGGCGTACGGAACCCATGCGTCTGGTATGAAGTAAAAAGTAAAAGACGCCATGAGTTGGCTTCTTGTAGCCTTTGACTTCATCCATGGCGGGGAGGTTGTGGTATCGTCCGGGCTATGATGGGTAATATGTGCAAATCTCGAGAGAGCGAGAAGCGACGGGGATACATACATGAACCATTATATAGCATAAGCGTAAAAGTCTGGTCTAGGATTCTCAGGTGCCTTACGAAACTTATTCCGTCTAACCTCCAACTCACATTCGATAGATCTGGGGATTGTACTTCTTGCTAGTGGAATCTTGGCCGCATTATCACACCGCATACGTGCATGCAGGTCAGAAAATTCAGTGACAACAGAAGCCCAACAAATGCAGACGCTAATAGGCAGAAATCAACACTCCCAACAGCCGTATAGCAATCGCCTGTCTCTGGGCGTCGGAAGTAAGTCTTGTAAGCGAAGGAATACGTTGATCCCACGATCTTACTTACTGGCCTATTTCTTGGTAACAAATAATTTTTTCTGATTTTTTCTGACATTTTATGATTGAAATTTGCCTATAGATGCATATCATGATATCGTTCCTCCAGGTGGCGACAAGGAAGTATTAGGTGGTAAGTGTTCCACGCAACCTCCTTCGGCCGGGGTATCTGTGAAAACAAATTTTCCCTTAAAACTGAATGCGACCCTCAAGAGAATCGGCGAGCACTGCTCGGGGTATAATCGTGCACATGAAATATATGTCAACCCACGTCTACTCCACTCTCAGTGTCTGACACCAACCGCCCAATGCCCTTACGCCACGCTTGCGTTGGTGCTCGTTCTTCTCTGGTCCCAGGACGAAAATGTCGGTAATCAAAAGCCACTAAAACATAGCTGCTACCCAATCGATTCTCTCATTATGCCAAGGCAAGCTTTGCTTCCAAAGACCTTGACAAACTCCGAGCCACCAAAAAAGCCATGTCGGACTTTCTTCCGAGGTATTGAAGCGCACGGATCAAGAACTCGCAGTTCTGCCTTAAGCACTCCGTATATATATTTTGATCTCCGGAAGTATCAAAACATTCAAGCAAAATATATCCTGCCTTGGCAAAGCAATGGACCAGTACGGCCGTCCACGGTTCAACTAGGAAGGCCACTTCACTGAGAGAATCATGGAAGTGAGGGTTCATGAACGAGTCCTGACCTTGAATTGAAGCTCGGGCAAGTCCGCCGACTGCCAACGCATTATTGGTTCGAAGTGTAGCAACCAAGTGTGTCGTTTTCCGAGCTTCACGTGCAACATCAGAGCCAAGCGCGCATTTGTCAATGCTTTCTAGCACATCCGCCAAAAGCATCACAGCGAGGTGCCAGTGGCCGTCGAGAATGACGTACCACGACTGTATGCGAGAAGGAAGCAGTTCATGATTGTTGACACAATCGACCATGAAACTCTGGTATGTGGAATCCCAGTGTTGGCAGACCGCGAGGGTTTTCTGGATAACGTTTTCAATATTATCAGGACTTGCACCTCGGTAAACCAAAGTTTGGAGCTGTGTCACTCGACGGTAGAGCAGGACTTTGACAGGAGTCGCTTCCGACAGTACAGATGCGGCTTCTTCGTAGGAGCACGGCCATCTCGGCTGGTCTTGGCTCGATCCCTGGCGTTCGATTGAAGAACGAAGGAATAAATCACCCCACACATCCTGTTTCCCACGTGTCTTGCTTCTTGTCATATTCCAGTGATCGAGATCAATTTGATCTTCGGACTCAGCTATTCGCGGGGAGGCCGATGCGATTTGGCTGTCCTCATCCGACACTACTAAAGGACGCTGATACATTGCAGAACTTAGGGTATCAAACATAACGCCTAGCCAAAACATGAGATCTAGCGTAGTGCGGTGTTCATGGCTAGTCAGAAGTGGATCAAGTTGCGGAGCCTCTGAAAGCTGTGGCATTTCCCGAACGTTCGTTATTGTTGGGTCTATAGACCTCCTCCCAAGCTCTCTCACTTTGGGAGCAGCCTCTCGCTGCAATCTTGTGAACTTGTGCCGGAATGTGAAAATTTGGCGGTTGGCGGTCTCTAGAAATATTGGCGCACGATCATTCTCCAAAAGCTCACCCAAGCTGACTTCCTGCGTTTTATCTAGCGGACTTTGCGTCAAAGAGAAAATGATGTTCGCGAATGCGATACGAAAAGACGGAATGTGGCTCGAATGCTCCAAAGCCTGCCTTGCCTCGTTCCAAACTTTCTCTCGGATCGATCTCTCGTCATGGTCGATTGCCGAGGGAACTGTCGCGCCTGTGCCCTTCTGTGCATGCTGAGTCCACTGCGATGCAAACGACATAATCGCTAGATGAAGCGCTCGAGCCGCCTTCGTATCTTCTTCCGCACTTAATGCTCTGCCGCGTATTGAGGATGATACACGATCCAACTGACAGACCCTGATACACATTCTGTTTGACCAATTTGGACCCCACGCCTTCATCTCTCGATTAGGAACCACTTGACTGATTGTGTCACTGTACGGGCAGTTGTGCTCAGTCAACCAACATGACAAAGCATTCTCCATGCTGTCATGGTATATGCGAACCAGATTCCGTGACATCGTCGCACGAGCACTTTGCTTGGCTGTATTTTCAGAAGCGATGCAGAAGCTCCATTGTTGTTCTGGATTTAAGCTTCCGTCAGAGGCAGCCTCTGATAAATGTTTGTATCGAGTCTGTTTCCACGCCGGAACCGTTGATATCATCTGAGTGGTGGATGCATATCCATGCTGTGGTAATGATCCATATGTGCTCTCGATAGAGTTTGGTGCCAAATCAAAAAACTCAGTCGGGGCGTCGGATTCCACGGAGGAGTCTGGAGATGCAAGTTGATTTGAGCTGTTGACTTGCAAATCGTATGGTATGTCCATCGTCCAAGGAAATGATTGGGATTGGTCGGTGGTTGAGTTGAGATTTTGGAATGACTCGATAAAGTGATTTTGTGGGTGCGATGAGGATGAGGAGAAGGTGTAATCTAAGGTTTCAGGGGGGCTAAGCAATTCTCCGGCATTGGTAGGATGTGTTTGTGCAGCGCGTAGTATCTCGTCGGGAGCTTCGTCATTAGACCCTATGATCGCTACGCTCGCGGTGCCGGTCTTGATTCGTTTTCGACTCCCTCTCGAGTCCACGCGCTTTGAGGAGATCCAGTTGAATGTGCACTCCTTTTTCCATCGTGTGCAGTTGGAGCAAGAACTAAATGCGCTCTTTTGTCGTTCTTTCTAGGTATGAAAATTAGCATCCGGTGTTTCCGGCGTTGGTAACACAGAGATATGTTAACGAACAGGCGCGTCGCAGCCTCTTTTGCCCTTGCGACATGGATCACAGCTATGAAGCTGACGTCGGCGAGAGTCTTCCATGCTAAGCTATGTCATAGATTATTGGGGGTCGGTTGTACCTGGTGGGAGGGAGGTTGTTGTGTCACCCCAATATGCAGAAGAAGCACGGAACGTTCTTCATACCAGGATATTTCATAATTTTCTGGGGGAACACGTGAACCTTGCGGAGTGCGGAGTGAGTTTGAGTGGGGTAAAAGTGGAGAAGCTAGCGCATTCATCCGTCCACAGGTCGACACGAGTCATCTTCGGTCCAGTGGAACTATAAATGGACTCTGCCTCAGCCATTGAGCTTGATGACATACTAGCTTAGAAAAAATACTGCCCGGTATGCTATTTTACGAAATAATGGCAACGAACGAAAAAAATTCCAGAGCATGTATATCCAGGGGTAGTGTTACATGACACAATTCGGCGCATTTTTAGGATGACGCGCCCCGAATCCCGAAGCGGACCGGAGGATGGTCCATCGGAACCCGAGCCAATCATAAAAAGCCTCCCGCTGCAAGTGGTCACGGGGTAACCGCCACAATCTCACCTCAGATTGATCTTCAATATGATCGACAAATGGAATGTGGTAGGGAAGGGAGGGATCTTGATTCTCCAGTAAGGGGTAGGATATCCCCCCACGGACTTGATGATTTGATTTCCCCTCAACCCAACGTAATGAATAAGCTATCCAAGCAATTGATTCATGTGCTTGGCTAACTCTAGTGCCGTCCACTAGAACGTCTAAACCAGCTATTTTTTAGTAAAATCCGTCAGAAATTGAAATTTCCACATTTAGTGCACTGAATATATCGAGGTAATTCCCTATGGTATGTACAAATGGAAAGCATAAAACAGAAGTGCAAATCATCTCTTCCAGCGATCTGAAGCTTACGACTGAAGGTGCACGCGGACTGTCTTCACCTCGGTGTAGTTCTCGAGGGCGTATGATCCAAGCTCTCGGCCAATTCCAGATTCCTTGAAACCACCAAAAGGCATCTGGTAGTGAAGTGTGTTGTAGTTGTTGACCCACACGGTTCTGTTGCAAAAAATACGTCAGCATATTCCGGAGACCCGCTTTGCTTTTCAATTAACTCACCCAGCTTTGACGGCGTTGGAAACTCTGATGGCAGTGTTGATGTTCGTGGTGTGGACAGCTGCGGCTAAGCCTATTTTTCATCGATTGTCAGACTATGGGAAGCAGATGAAATGTGAAATCGCGCGAGACTTACCGTAGTTTGTGTTATTGGCCACTCTAATAGCCTCCTCCTCACTGTGGACCTTTTGCACTGTGCATACAGGTCCAAAGATCTCCTCTTTCACAATTGTCATGTGCTCAGTGACATCAGCAAAAATCGTGGGTTGGATGTAGTATCCTTCGCTGCCATGACGATCGCCACCAGTGACCACCGTAGCACCCGCACCCTTTCCATCCTGAATGTAACCCATGACCCGGTCATATTGGATCTGTGATACCTGAGGTCCCTGGAAGGTTTCGGTGCTGAACGGGTCTCCGACCTTGTTTTGCTCTGCTCGCTTCTTGAAAAGCTCTAGGAATTTATCATAGACAGCTTCATGAACAAGAATGCGAGAACCTGCACAGCAGCACTGCCCGTGATTGAAGAAGATGCCCAGATTCACCCATTCAATTGCGTCCTCTAGGTTTGCATCGGGGAGAATGATGTTCGGCGACTTGCCACCCAGTTCGAGAGTGACTTTCTTCAAGTTACTGTCGGCGGCGGCTTTCATGATGTGCCGTCCGACCAGAGTTGACCCAGTGAAAGCAACCTTGTCAATATCCATGTGAGAGGCGATCGCCGCGCCGGCAGTTCTTCCAAATCCTGAAATAACATTGACCACTCCAGCGGGGAATCCCGCTTCTTTGATAAGTTTAGCCACATAGAGCGCTGAAAGGGGCGTTTGTTCGGCGGTTTTCATAACAATTGTATTTCCTGTGGCAAGAGCAGGGCCAATCTTCCAAGCAAACATCAAGAGCGGGAAGTTCCACGGAATAATTTGGCCACAGACGCCCACCGGTTCGTGGCGCGTGTAGGTCAAGCTATTGGTATCAGTGTCAATTGTTTGTCCGTAAATCTTGTCGGCCCAGCCACCATAGTAGCGCAGGCATCCGGCAGAGGCGTTAACGTCGCCTTTGGCCATTGTAACTCCCTTGCCATTGTCAAGGGCTTCAATAGCGGCCAGCGTTTCAATGTCACGTTCTAGGAAGTCTGCCAGACGAGTAAGGAGACGACCACGTTCGGACGGCGTGATTTGTTTCCACTCCCCGTTCAGTGCAGTGCGAGCAGCTTTCACGGCAATGTCGACATCCTCCGCTGTGCCTTCGTGAACGGCTACAATAGGCTTCTCGTTGTGGGGATTGATTGTCTCAAAGGTCCTCCCTGCCACACCCTTGACAAATTCATTGTTGATGAACCTTATCAGTTTTGTCAGATCATTGCCGTTAAGAATTAAAGTTTTTTGTTGTTCGGGCCAACTTACAGTCCCAAAGGCTGCTCATATGTGAGTGCGGGGGTCTCGACAGTTTGGAAAAATGCCATGGTTGAAATAAAAGAGACACTTGGTGAGAGAGATGTAACTGAATGTGAGAAATAGTAGAATGAGAGATCGTACAGGCACTCTTATATAGCTATTGGGAAGGACCCGGGTGGCCACATTTCTCGGGGGTGCAGAGCGCGGGGAAAGCATGCACAAATCGAGAAAGGCCGGCCCGATGTTTCTCGCTTTCTGGGGTTGCGGCTCCGCTCCCGCACCCCGGCTTTTGCTTTGATTTACACTTCCCTTCGTCCGGACCATCAGCACCATCAGCACTACTCAGGAACAAAAAGCGGGGAATGAATGAACCCCGTCTTTGACAAGTGTAGCTACAGAGGAATTAAGGTGTCCTACACAATTCCCTTTATTTCAAATCGCCATTTTGCTACAATGATTCCCTCTAAATTATTCCACCTAGGCAAAGACAACGAAGTTTGAAATTTTATTGAGTAGACGGTGCATGTATATTTAGGACTAGTCTCTTGCTTCACTAATTTAACTCTAGCGCACTCGTAAAAAGTGCATTGCTGGACACCCCGTCTCTTATTGGTAATCCTTAATCCAAAGCATTGCTCGGAGTCTATTTTTTTATTTTAGATGCTAGGCCCATAACTGTGGCGTCAAATTTCGGTGATTGCCACAACCACGAGCTCGTAGGTCTCGATATTGTGTGGAGACTAGCGAAATGCGGCAAGAAGCTTTAAAAACCCAAATTCAACGTCGGCTTTGTCTTGAATGTCAGAGCAAGCAGACACGGTATCAAAGGGTTTCAGTCGTTGAAAATCAGTTAAATTCGGTATCTCAATTTATATATCACACAAATTGGCATGCAACTCCCCACACCTATGTACATCACACTCCTAGTTCATAATGTGCCCATAGCACAGTTCACTCATGGTCAAATTTCATTTACTCGGGCAGCTCAAGCACATAGCGGCCAGCAATCTTCCCTTGTTCTATGTAAAGTTAGTCTTAAGTCCAGTATACAAGTGAGGGAGAGTGACATACCCATGAGCTCAAAGATCTTGGGAAGATCCTTCAGAGGTGCCAGCTTGAATGGAGCTTTGATCAAGCCTCGGGCGAAGAAGTCGAGAGCTTCAACACCATCCTGTTGATTTCCAACATAGCTTCCCTTGATAGTGATCATACGAACAACAGTATTGATGACAGGGGCTTTGAGGAATGCATCGGGGGGCAATCCGATCGCAACAATTGTGCCGCGGGAGCGGACGTATTCTGAGGCTTGCTGGAAGGGCTTCTCTGAGACAGCCAACAAGATAACGGCATGAGCACCAAGACCACCAGGGGTTGCCGCCTTCACGTCGGCAACAAGGTCTTTCGACTTGGTGAAGTCAACGTATGTCTGTTTTGTTGTTTTGGTTAGCTTCCATGTTCGATTTACAGGAACAGCAGAGTATAGAGATTAGGACCATACCTCAGTGCCAAGCTGCTCGCACATCTCTCTCTTCTCGTCACCTCCATCAATAGCGACCACTCTGAGACCCATAGCCTTTGCGTACTGCTGTGCAAGAGAGCCAAGGCCACCACCTGCTCCGACAATAGCAACTGTCTGGCCAGGACGAACGCCAGATTCCTTCAATCCCTTATAAACAGTAATACCGGCGCAGAGCACTGGAGCCGCTGCATCAAGGGGAACACCCTTGGGGATCTTAGAAGCATGGGTGGCCTTTCCGACAGCGTATTGCTGGAAAGTACCGTCGACAGTGTACCCAGAAAGTTGCGCATCGGCGCAGAGAGGGGTATCGGATTGTCTGCAGAATTCACACTCAGAGCACGAGCCATTGAGCCACTTAATTCCAGCGTGGTCACCGATCTCAAAGGTGTTCACAAGATCGCCCTTCGCCACGACCACTCCAGCTCCCTCGTGTCCACCGACAAGAGGCATCTTGACTGGGATGGGCCAGTGGCCCATCATCGCATGATAGTCGGTGTGGCAAACGCCTGAGTAGCGGATTTTGACCAGAATCTGGTCAGGGCCTGGCTTGGGAACGGGGATTTGTTTGAGGACAAGTGGTCCTCCGATCTTCTCCGCCACCTGCGCCCATTGAGTCTCGGGGATGGACATGTTGATGAGAGATGAAAATGAAGCTTGAGATAAGTTATAGGGTTGCAAGGAATAAAGAATTGTTCTTTGGTAAGTTTATGATTGTTTGCGGGGCATCAATTGGAGCTTTATAGCTAAATGTGTCGGGTGGGGGCAAAGAGAGGCGAGGTGGGGCCTACCGCCTCAATTCTCATATTTCCAGTCATCTAGGGAAATTAAATCGGGTCACCGGACTTCAACAAAGGTAATACGCAGTAGGAGTTGATTCAATTGATTGGGAACCAGTGTGTTTGATCCTAGAACTTGTCTTGCAACTCGACTTGGAACCCAGAGAAGTTAATGCGGGGAAGGTTTGCGGGGATCGCGCACGGTCCCCCATGCGGAGCCGCACGGGTAACGATTGTGATTGGAGAAACCCTTGGAAGTTTTGGCCGAAATGCTCTCTTGTCCGGTTTCGGAATAATCTCAGGCTCAATAATACCGTTGGGGCTATGTAGTAGCCTAAGCAGACATGGAGATTGTTGGTGAGAAAAAAAATCTCCAAGATGTGTTGAAATTACTACTGCAGGTGGGGATTGGCGCTTGCCCCCTAAGACTACAACATATACATCGAAAACATCTCCACCGAACTCAGTGCCTTGCACCATTGGTTACTATAGTTTTTCACAAGCAATAGATTGGTATAATTATATCTTGGTTCAACTTGCTAGTTGTACAAAAAAAGAGGACGGCGAGACGTAAAATCCCCGAAAATCCAACACATAAGACTTATCTCTCTCTACCACCTGATCGTGTTTGCACTCATAAAAGTATCAAATGCCGCGCTTTGCGCTGGTTTTGGCTGAATTATTCAGCAACTGTGAAATTATTGTTCGGTTTCGTGAGGAAAGAATGTGCTCGACCAGCCACTGCTGATAGCAAATCCGGAACATGGTTCTTCTCTTGCATAACTTTGTAGCTTCGCCAAGTTGGCTCCGAAGCTATCTTCTAGAGCTTGGTATGGCGTTCCTACTTCACTGTCTTCAGATACGCTGGAAGATCTCTCTGACCATGTCGCAAATTCAGCATCCGAGACGAACGTCGTGAAATTGTCATTTTCTTTAACAATATTTCCCTCAGAAGCTTCCCTTCCGAGTCTGAAACTCGATCTTTCGGTATAGAAAAAGTTTGAATCAATGACATCATCAAAAACTTCCTCGAATGGATCGCTTCTGTAGTCTTTTATGTATCGCTCACTGACAGCTTGTTGTTCAGTGATCTCCTTGCTACACCTGATATTAACACAAGGATGCAATAGCTCTGAAGTGGAACTGAACTGACTCGTAACTTTTAATATTTGAAATATTCTCATGTTGATGTGGGGTTTGTTGTAGAGAGGTAACACTGCGACGCAAGCCAACCTTGGCTGCTTTCTTCTTTCCTGCATTCAGGTATTTAGGCGGCTTTCGATGTCCATCAACACATTGGGATGGCATGTTGCGCTTCACGCATTGCCCACAAGGGCGTTCATTCCCTATAGTCTTTTGTCAGTTTATTATTCTCGAACTACACTTGCTCGATACAACAAGCAGATGGGGGTGTCCCTAAGCTTACCGCATGTTTTGTGGGCCTTTTGACAATACAAGCAGGATCTTCTAGCCTTTTTGCGAGGGTGCGGGATCTGAAATTCACCGCAAGACGCCATGTTCAAACTGGTCATCCTGAATTTGTGTAGTGTGGGTCTTGAAAGAAGGGGAATGAGATTGTGTCACGCTTGCTTTTGCGACAAACTTGGCACCTAGTTTTATAGATACGTAGATGAAGGGTTCGTTATGAAGCTCCAGACGCCAGGGGTCCTCATAAGACATGGCTACCAAGGTGTTTATCATAGAGAATGCGGCATCGAATACTATGTAAAATTTGGGACGTCAATCTAAGCGGCTCCGCATGCAATAGCCTTTATGGTTCATACCATGGTTAGCACCCTTCCCCAGACCAAGATATCTGAGCTATCCGTCACCTAGGTAGGCATCTGGGCACTTCCACACAATGCGGGGTAAATTGTCAACCTTGGAAATTGGGCAGATCAGCATTATTTTGGGCGTGCGGCTCCGCATGAAATTTCGGATCCGCATGGCCCGAACCAGACGTGTCCGCTCTTGGCAAGCGGTGATCCTTCGACTCCTTCAAGCATCCCATGATCTGCGTTACCCACACAAAAAAATGAACTATCAAACTCTCGCATCCCTAGGCATCCGAAGCCCCGGTGCGAGAGGTTTATGTTGTAGTGGCAATTTGACGAGCGGGGAGAAAAGAAATTTAGCCAAGGTAGCGATAATCAAAGGTAGAATTCTGGTTTATACGGGACACGACACATCCGTATGTTCCATTGGTCAATCTATGATCAGCCAGTCAGTGGATCCACTGTCTATTCTCACCCTTTGTTATGTTCCCTTGGTGTTCTGGACTCATTAGACCTTGCTGCAAATCAATATATCCCACACAAACCGCCTGATTGGACGCGGTGTAAAGGAGTATGATTATACTTTCCCCCTTTCTATGGTAGAATGAGCGAAGATCAATTACCCCATAGTTCAAGCCAGCCACCAAGTCTGGGGAAGGTTAAAAGTCCCACAGTCCCCGCATGTTGAAGACGTATAAGGCTCGTTTCTCAGAGCTTCCATTCTCATTACCTTCTATACTGTATTCCTCTGCTCTTTGATACCAGAGATATCCATCTCATCGAAACTAAAATGGACAGCGACATTAGTCAAAATGGCGAGTCAAAGACGAATTTTCAAAATAAGGAGCACACACACAATGGTCTCACCACAGTGCCAACATCGGTGACACTGTCATCTGAGCAATTTGAAAGGCTTTATTTGACTCCCATGACGGTTCGGCAATCACCACTAGCCAAGAAGGTTGGAAATCCGACACCATTGTGAGTCTTTACATGTTATATCCTACGCATGCAATATCGATCTAACTTCATCGTTCAATATTTAGAGCGTTAGGAGGCTTTGTCATCACCACCACCCCCCTTTCATGCTGCTTGATGGCCTGGAGAGGAGCCAGTGGAAATGGAGTTGCTTTCATGTGAGAGCTCGAGAATATTGACAGGAAATCCTCATCTAACGAATCAAATAGTGGACCTATTGTCTTCCTCGGTGGTCTCTTGTTGCTTATCACAAGTATTCTTGAATTCATCATCGGAAACACCTTTCCCTGTGTTGTGTTTGGCACTATTGGTGAGTCTTCCTATACCATGAGAGAAGCCTCAATCACTCGTTCATGTTGCTGATTATTTTCAAAGGTGGGTTTTGGTTTGCGTTTGCAGCTACCATGATTCCTGCCTTCAATGCAGCTGGTGAGTCCGCCCAATCAAATATATTACTCCATCCAAGGGAAGCTATCAGTTTGCTCACGTTTTGTAGCTCCCTATTCCTCGTCAACCACCGATACAGCTGCCGGGCTCGCTAGCGAAGGCTTTCTGAATACATATGGTAATTGAAACTAATGTTTCTCATCTTCATGAATGGCTCTAACTAAATCAGCGTTTCTATTCATAACTATGGCTGTTCTGATGTTAATTTTCATGATATGTGCAACACGCATCAATGTGGTATACACCCTCATTTTCCTCTGCCTGCTCTTGGTTTTCCTTCTTCTATCTTCGGCCTATTGGGTACTAGGCCAAGGCAATGCAGCTACTGGTAATCGATGTGTGAAAGTGAGTACCAATCCGCGTCGTTGTGATTTCCCTTCTATCTTGACTGGATTCTGACTCGATCAATTGTTTTTTTAGGGCGCTGGAGCTTCGCTCTTTGTTGCTAGTTTACTCGGCTTCTACCTGTTAATTGTGCAACTATTTGAGTCCATAGGATTCCCTTGCTTTTTGCCGGTTGGAGACTTGGCGACATTTTGGACTCGCAATCAACACAAGTGAGTCTCCTAACAGCTATCCACGAGTTCGTTCTAACATAATAAAAGAGGAGAGCGAGACGATGTTGAACAGCCAGCTGCCCTTCAGTAAAATTGCGTCTTCTACTATGTATCTAGTGTCGCTTATTGGCACCAGAAGCTGGTTGTGTCGAATATGCACGATATTATCGGCTGTTCCGCTCTCTATTTGTTTCCATGTTGTTTTACTAGTTATTTTAATGTGGAGCGTAAATCCTAAGGGGTATATTTACTACGGGTCCCAGGTCAACTTCACGAACATGCGACCGTCAAATTAATTAACCTGTGTTGAACATTTGATCAGTGAATTTCTGTAAGCATTCTAAAGGCCAAATTACTCAAAATAAATGTCTGATCTACGAAATCAAAATAGAGAAAGATAGCTATACAACATAGGCAGAACCAAAGTTCTTGCTGTGTGTAAAAATACTTGGGACCCACAGACCAACATTCAGCCCCACCAAACCCAAAAGTTGCCTAATCCGGTCGCGTGAATAACCTAAGGACCCCCACTTATTGTTGCCGTTGAAAATGCCAAAGGGCCTGCACAGAGTATTTAGCCCTGCTGTCAATGTGAGAGAGCTGCCCGAAAAATTCGCGTTTGCCACCTATTTTTGGTGTGTACCACTACACCTCCCAAACAGAGCTTTTCGTCCTTCAACAACCTACTTCATCTCTGCAAATCTATTGTCTTCTATCTACCCGACTCATTTATCCATGTTATAATTGAGTTCATTATCGTCTCCATCATCTAGAGATAGCTTCACCATGTGTCTTTTTCATTTAGTATTTTAGGGGTGATTGATGGACACCTATTGCCACGGCTAGACTCTTCTGAAACTGGTCCCTTTTTGCCTTGGAAATGTGGCAGATACGAGCCAGTGACCTGTCGGTCTACCCAAACTCTCCAACCATCAACACACAATTTACGCTGCATCGGAACGGTTTCCATTTTTTAAATATGCAAATATTAGATTTACCAAACGAACTTCTGTTATTGATTGGTGAATTTCTTGATGATGAATATTGCCTCAACACATTCCTCCAAACATGCAGACGACTTTACTCGATACTGCATCATTCCCTCTACGAATTTAACGTGCGCCACTCGCACGCCTGCGCTCTCGAATGGGCCGCGAAAAATGGCTCCGAAGCAACTGCGCGATATACACTAGAAGCTGGAGCTTCTCCGCATGCCGCGTACTACGAAGAGTGGCTCCCGATGGCGCTCGCTTGCATTCATGGACATGAAGCTATTGTGCGACTGCTGCTTGATCATGGAGTCGATCCAAATTGGTCTTGGAGCTGGCTTCGAGAACCTTCGATTGATGCTTACAGGGATGATGAAGGCTGTCCGTTAATACTAGCGGCTGGTCGTGGCCACGAAAGTGTCGTTCGGCTCTTGCTTTCTCACGGTGTCCCTCCGGATGTTCGATTTGAACGCCTTGATGGCCTTGATATTTCACCCCTTTCGGTGGCAGCGAGGGGAGGCTATTTATCGCTTGTCAAGCTCTTCGTCTCCCTTGGCTGCGATGTTCAGGTCGGGGCCTGGTGGGGGGCGAGTATTCTCGTTAACGCGGCTGATAAAGGCCATTGCGAAGTTGTTCGGTTTTTACTAGACACAAATCCAGATCTACAGCCTCCCCAAGAAGCTAGTCATGCGCTATTGAGGGCAGCTGGGCGCGGTCACTTGGATATAGTCGAGCTTCTCATAGAGCGTGGAATGGCTCCGACACCAACGATGAGAGCCTGGCCTTTAGGTCCATTGATCGAGGCTGCACAACGTGAATACCATGCAATAGTTGATCAACTTCGGAGGTCTATGGATGTTTTGGGGTTCATCGCGCATGGTGAGCCTGATGATGATACCCATAGACAGTTGCTCTTGGTCAGCGCTGCATGTGGCTGGGAAGACTTGATTAAAGAGTTGCTTGAGCGAGGCTGCTCATCCGATTTTCCTACTTCCGAGGGTCGGGAATGGGGCATGGAAGGAAAACTCCGGGGATCGAGATATCTTTCCATTCGGGGATACCCATTGCCTCTAGCGTTGGCAGCCCATCGAGGTCATCACGGCGCTTTTGAGCTTCTGCTCAACCACGCAATCGAGTCGGACAAATCATTGCTAAATGGAGGAGAACCAACCCCACTCCTAGCAGCGATTGACAGCTCCCAGAAGTGGATGGTCAATATGCTCTTAGACCACGGGGCAAATCCGAATCATCGTGTCCCCCCAAACAATGTGCCGGTCTTTTTTGAAGCCGTTCAAACGCCAGAAATACTCGAAGTACTACTCGATCGTGGAGCGGACACTGGACTGAAGGCAAATTATGGGGTCGGTGAGGTTTACTACGACTCAGTTTTCGTGAGGGCGTTGAGAACTGGAAGTATAGCCGCAGCGCAGATTCTCCAACAGAGGGCTTCGTTCATAGAGTCCACGTTGGGTACGGACGCGTACCCTAAGTCATTCATTGAGGCGGCAGCTCATGGTGGAGCATCGATGATAGAATATCTTCTAGACAGCGGCTATGAAGTCGGGCCCGGGAGTCCCCAAATTGGGAAGGCCCTACGGACTATACTTTCTCGGTCAGATACATCGTCATTGACTCTTCTGTTCGAGAGAGGACTAATCGGCAACTTGATCACAATCGACAACAAACCCCTGATGGGGGTGGTAGATTCACCAAGCGAAGACTGGGATGCTGTTGCTGCTACTATGGACATACTTTTGGCACATGGAATTCATGTGGAAGGGGGCCCCTACTCCCCTCTACACGATATTGTTGACAGGAAAATGTCGAATTCAGCCCAACTATTATTGGATCGAGGGGCTGACCCTCTTCAAACTCATGAAAAGCTTGGTACCACCCCTCTGGGAGAGGCGGCGCAGAGGGGGTCCAAAATTTTAGTGCGAATTATGCTGAAAGATTTAGATCAGCGGAGCATTCTACTTGAGGAATTGCAAGCGAAGCTAATTAAGGCAGAGTTGCAGGCAGAGCTAGGCCAGAAAGAAGGTTTAGCAGAAGACGATGTGCGACCACTTCTACGCCGTTTCTACTGGCGAAAGAAGTACCAAGAGATGCCAACATTCCGGGGTGAGAGCATTGGAAACCTGGAAACCACTCCGTAATTGTTCTGAGATAACTATAGTGTGAAGCAAATATCGTACTCGAGCAAAGGATCTTCAATTCAAGCATGCATTTTTCCTGAACTCCATGGTCAGTCAATATATAGGTATATTTATAGTTCATATTAAGAGGCTATAAAAGGTATGGATAATTGGGTGAGATCATAATGAATCATGTCGGCATCATCACGCCTATTATTCTTGTCTATTTTGCAGAGGAGTTTTCTATGTAACGATACATAATTGTATTATAATATCAGGAACTTGGCCTAGTCAACCTTTGAACTGCCTAAGGAAGAAACTCCCAAAAAGGCAACTGCACGACCTAGCACCTTCCCCCAACGTAGCACCCGACAATATCTTTTCTCTTTTCCTCTACTCTGTCGACCATCATCATCTATACATATCAAATTTGGTAATATTTCCGTTTGTTTCTTAATATGCCTTTTTGTATAGAGCACGCCATTTGGCGGTCATATGGTTTTCTGGGTAAAACATCCCATGTTGTATATTCAACTACATATTCCACCATGATATTCGAAATTTATTACGGTTGTGCCCCACCAGGGTACAATGGTGATCTGGTCCCTAATAGTTTCTCTAATGTACATTTATCAAATGTTATACATAGTAAAGTCTAGGACCTACGATTTATGCCAAAAGATTTAGCCGGCTCTGGCTCATTTTCGTATTTTTCCTCGCTATTTATATTATGGAAGTCATTGTTTAGATCCGCTTGGGCTTCGCTTTTTACTTCCATTCCTTGTGGCTGCGTAGAGAAGCGGCCTAGTTGAAAGCACTGCTGCTCATATTTGTTTCCAATTCTAGCAGCAAGTAGATCCGCTCTTGACGCAACAAGGTTTGCAACGTCAACATCAACTGCATTGTGGGATTCTTCTTTCAGCCGTACTGCGAATCGCTTGAGTAGTCTGAAATCTTGGATGAAGCGTGATGGGGAGATACAGCTTTCGAGAATCCCCTCTCGGTACAGCGGTGCGAGTTGTTTGTCGTCCATAAAGATGCTAACAAGTAGATCGATTGCTGGAAATGCATGAGGGTCCATGCTAGGAACAGTCGACTAGATGCCCTGAAAAGAAGAAATAGAGGGCGGATTCGATATTTAGCTCTGAAAGCTCTCTAGATCCTTTTGGAATTTGGCCCCTTCTAGTTGAGTATATGATAAGTCTAAAGTGATGTGAAATGTCCGCTGTCCATATTCTTGGAGCAGAGGGGGTGGTGGGGTTGGGTAAGCGCTTCAATCAATCAAAGTTCAATTAACCTGTTGCAGTCTAACTAGTCGCGTATGACTATGCAGGCGCTTCTTCCAACTGAAGCAAGAACTCGAGTCCTAACGCCGAGTCCCAGAGGAGTGTACAGATGGTGATCAAAAAGAGCGTGCAGTCAGCCCATTCCTGTAACCCGTAAATCCCGTAAATCCAAACCCATACCCAATCCCATACATAAGAAATTATTTAATGATTGCCGTGGAGTGCACTTGGGTAAGCGCTTGTGGCGCCTCCTAATGTATCAGTTTTCCACTTTGGGCCTTAGCTCGTTCAGCCGCAAACCCAACCGAGGGATTTTCGTTTGATACAAATTGCCTGTCCTCGCAGTTGTAATTCTCATGTTCTCTTCCGCTCTTCAGATTTGATACATCCTGGTTTAGGTGGATCCTATTGTGGATTACGGATCACAGTTAAACCCTATGCGGTGGCTTCCAGGTAATTATGCGGAAATAACATACAGTGAAGTATTTTACTAAGAGTCTTCCTAGTTCTCTTGAGTGTCATAGCCCTCTTCTTCCACGGAAGTAACGCTAAACAATTTGAACATTGGTATCCCTTCTACCAATGGACCCTAACACAAGAGGGAGAGGCCCTAACCTGCCTCGAAGATTACACGGCCGCCGTCAAAGAATGGGGTGCACAAGACTCAACCACGTGCAAAAACTTGGTTAGCTGCATTTACAACAACACCAAAGAAATCGACAAGGCGGATATGTCATCTGCCCTGGTTCTGCTCGGCCTAGCGCCGACGGTTCTAGCACAGATGGGTCCAACTCTGAACCACAAGGCGCGACTGTGTTATCAGAGCCCAATTCTTGGGTTTCTCTGTGTCCTAGGCGCTCCCTCGATTGCTTTCGGAATGCCGTGGGCCAAGACGGATCCCATTAAGTCTAATGAAGCGAGCCCCTTCGCTTCTGGGGAGATGTGGTTTTTTACCTGGATTAATTGGCTTTTTCATCGGATCTTCTGCCATCGTGTGGAAGAGCCCGAGGAGCAAGAAACACTGCCGACACATTCAATATGGAAACTTTTGCTAAAATATTTGCTAAAATATTTGATCGCGGTTGGAGCGGCGGTTAATGTGTTTCTTAACGTTTGGACTCTAAGCCGACAAACGATTGTCAGCTGGAAATGCACGTCCTCATATCTCGAGTTTTTGTGGGTGGTTATCACATTAATTCCGGTCTGCTTTGCGGTAGTAGCTGCATCGTTCGAGTGGTATAACTATACCCAGAGCGGGCTTCAATGGACTTTGGGGCCCAGATTCTTTTACTCTCTGTCAAATATTGCTGGTGCTGTACATGTTCTTTTCGGGACAGTGATGCTTTCATCTGTCCTGTTTATTGGAACATTAGATGCATTGGGGGTAGTCGGACGGTTGACAGCTTCAACTGTTGTCTGTCAATTTATCACAGCGCTGGAGTTGGAGCGTCTGGAGGATCATATCACAGAACAAGAGAAAAAGAAGCCTCATGGGCAACCCGGGCCTGGGATGCGAGCTGAGGAGTTGCAAAAGGAGCGAGAGAGAAAAGGAGAGTTTATCTCATTGTTGCAAATGGAACGCTGTGCTATAGCTATTGAAGGTTCGAGCACTCGATCGTGAGAGGTTTGTGAGCCCGATTGAACTGAGGGCCTGTGTAGCAGCGAAAGAAACACAATGTTTCTCAGTCACTTCATAATGAAGAGCTCTTCTCTTTCTCCATGGCTTCGCCTTTCCCGTTGAGTGACTCCCTGGCCCGCGGCAAGTTTCAGTAAACGCTGTGTGATAGAAAAAAGACAAATAATACCAGCATGTTTGCAATGCTCGACGCTGTCAGGTATTGATCCTTGATTGCCATGTAATCTTCAATCTCATTGACAATGAAAAGGATCACAGAACTCCCGATAGCGCTTTCGGCGACTTTCCTATAAATACTCGCACAGCCAGGCGGGGACATGACAGTGTAAGCTAGCCAGGTTGGTCGAGTGAAATGAATCCGTAGATATTCAACCGAAAAACACGACGGAGAAGAAAATCTGCAACGGAAAGAAGATTCCAAGGTTATAGGACAGAAAGTTCAAACTTGAGCCACACACCGGGGGGCTTCTTATAGCTTACACTAGGACTGCTGGGACGGGGCCGAGAATGCAAATTCACCACTAACTCGTTAGTGCCACTGATCATTGGTGCGACATGGGACCCTTCCCCCTGAAAATGGGAGTTTGGGGCGCCCAGCTGTAGGGCGACGGGCGATCCGCTTTGGCTGTTCAACTCGCAACATATACGTATTTTGTACGTCGCATGTTGTACATACTCCGATGATGCACATATGGATATCTGAACGACAGAAATGGCTGTGCTGAGACATAAAAAGTTGTGTCCAAGCCTTGACCGGCCCTGTGACTGGACGCTATCCACATGAGATTGGCCTTCCTGGGCGAACTAGGTCGCACCGAGATCGAACTCAACTCAAACCGAACCTCGACCATGAGATCCACACCGTACCATGGTTTTGCTGTGGTTCTCTTGTGGTTTGAACCTCGTATTGTGACATATAAGGAAGGCGGTGTACATGCCTCTATATCCTGCTTACCACCATCTTGTGAACATCCTTCCTCCTGGCCTTGGTCCAATCTATATTTTTTTTATAGTCCTGGAGCACAGTGGCAGTGACATAATTTTATCATAATTTTCTACAATTTTTCTAACGTACTAAACAAAATATTTGACTCGCCATGTATGCATGATGTACATCGTGTTGCATATCCACATGGGAACCACGATCCCCACATCGTGCATGAGTCGTCATGACTCAGACCAGCCCCACCCCGGGGCCTCCCCACCAATTGGTATATATGTAGAACTACTCTTCTAGAGATCAATTAACCTCAAAAACAAAACAAAACCGGATTCGCAGTGTGTCTCACACTCAAACAACTCCTCCAACTCCAATTCTTCAAAATTCCGAGCACGTTGACACCCACAACCACACCCTCAACCATGTCACCCACTACAGCCCCAATGACCTTCTACGACATCGCCCTAGCACCCCCCGTCACAAAATCCGCCGCCTCCCCAAATCCCTGGAAAAGCCGCTTCGCCCTGAACTTCAAAAACATCTCCTACAAAACAACCTGGGTGCCCCTACTCGACATCAGCTCCGTTCGCGGCCCTCTCGACATCCCCGCCTCCCGCAAATTCGCCGACGGATCCCCCTACCATACCCTCCCCATCCTCTCAGACCCAGCCACCGGGCGGATAGTGGGTGACTCCTTTGAAATCGCGACATACCTCCAAGAACAATACCCGTGCTCGGGAGCGGGGGACTTGTTCCCGGCGCAGGAGCTTGAATTTGTCTTTGTGCACGACATGGGGCCTTACCCGCCCATTGCGGAGGCGCAGGTTTCGGATGGCCCTGCTGTCGCGTACGCGAAGTTCAATACGAATGTCGATGCTTTGTTTAGTGCGAATGCGCGCGTGATAGCGCAAGGTTTCCCTTTTGATCCTGCTGTTGCGGAGGAGTGTAAGGCGATGTTCTCGAAGAGAGTGGGAGTACCGTGGGAGGCTATGGCTGTTGGTGCAGAGGAGAGGATCGAGTTGTTCAAGGCGTTTGAGGAGGCCCTGGGTGAACTTGCGAAGCTGTATACGACTGATGTGACTGGGCCATTTATTTTGGGAACTAGGGCAAGTTATGCAGACTTCATTGTGGGCGGGTGGTTGCGTATGAGTCGGGCCATGTTGCCGGGGGAGGAATGGGAAGCGTTGAAGGGATGGCATGGCGGTGTATTTGGACGGTTGGATGAGGCGCTGGAGGTATATTCGCAGATGGACTAGATCTGGATAAATGGGATGGGTAATGCACGCTATATAATTATGGTAGAGATCAACATAGAACAAAAAAAGTGTTCTAATGCCCTTGGGCCCATCACAACTATTTATTCAGTGAGACGCACAATTCTACGCCCTTGAGGGCCCAGTATACACATACATTATTCTGTACTACATACTACTAAAACTAATAGTATCTATTGAGGAGATATTTGGAATAGTAGAGTATCGGTTAATATTATAACCCGGATATCCCTCCTTCTTAGTAGTATACGTGAAATACTTAGTAAATACAATGTGGTAGTGGTCGGTCGTATCACACCTGCTTCAATATGTTGAAGATATACATATTGGGCAGATTGCTCAAGTGGGTACCGCATATGTAGCAGCATGTATGTAATAGCGAGCTAAATCCGGTCAATGAATTCATCATCATCATCATCATCATACCGCTCGGGTCTATAAATAGTATCAAATACCAGTATCATGTGACCTTGGAGGGGTTCAGCGCCAAAAAAACAAACACCAAATTGTTGCTTGACGCGATCTCTAGCATCCTATTTATCTCGCCACAAACCCTCCCTTTTGTTTCTACCATGGATCGCAGAATACCACCATCAGAATTGACCGACGCAAACCGCCTCGTTGCGGATAACATGATCAATGTCTTTCGTGTGGATGATAAAACGGTAGTCAAATTATGCGACCCAAACCGTCTCTCTGAAGCAGAAGCTTTGAAGTTCATCCGCTCTAAAACTTCCATTCCAGTTCCTGAGGTGTACAACGCTTATGTTGATGAAACAATCGACCGTGGTGTCATTGTTATGGAGTACATTGAAGGGGAGGTCCTTCGTGATGTTATTCAAGACATGGATGACACGCGGCGCCAAAAGATCATCTCGGAATTGCAACAATTCATGTCCGAGTTACGATCTATTGAAGGCAATTTTATCGGCTCCATTGATGGTTCGGCTTGTGAGGATCCTGTCTTTTGTGCCGAGCAGGGTGGGTTCGGCCCGTATAAGACGGAGAACGAATTCAATGAGGGGTTGATTCGCGCAATGACTATCAACGAAACAAACTCATGGGTTAATCATGTTTCCAAGCTCATTCGAGCCATGCCATCCCATACAACAGTGCTCACCCATGCGGACTTTTCTCCGCGAAACATCATTATCAGAGGCGAACAGGTTGTTGGAATACTCGACTGGGAGATGGCTGGATTTTATCCTGAGTACTGGGAATATATTAAGGCTATGTATCACCCGGACTGGCAAAGCCGTTGGGTCGGGGATGGCATTGTGGATACTGTACTTAAACCATTTTACCTCGAGCATGCTGTCATGTTACATATGCAAGAGGTCGTCTGGTGACGACTTCTCGAATCCCGCTTCGAGGTTCTACTTTATCTATCCAACAGAAGAGATTGGGAAATGTTTTAGTTGAGGGGAAACCCCAGATGCAAGTAAATACGTATCTCATTCAAAAACAGTACGCTTCGGGGAGTCCAAGTAGAAACAGAACCTCACTAAAAGCAAAAAGGATAGGCGACATATGGATGGAAATACTCAACCAACTTCAAAAGAAAAAGCAAAAACCGACATCTAGTAACCAAGAAAATAGCGCAGACATTTCGAGAAAGATCGGTCAAAGAGTTGAAGACGAAAAGAGTGACAAGCATGAGACAGGTATAAGAGCTCAGTTCAAACATGAGCAACATCACAATTGCAACGGCATTGGCGATAAGATGATAGGGGGCATCGAATAGACAGTAGACCTTCGGTTTTCCAATGTATCAGGATATTTCAACATCGTGTTGCCGGCTACCAGTCTTTGTGATTCCTTTCCAACCTGATATCAACGTGATATAAAGAGACAATAACGCAAGCAGATCACTGTGAAGTCACACTAGCTATGCGTTCAGTATGCCCGTCACATCGAACTGCTCGCAAATGATCCAGCAATGATCTAACAGAGGACACAGCTGAGAGACTAGTAACTCGACACCAACAGGAGGCCGGAGTTTGATGTTGAGGATCACGTTGCCAAATGGTGGGTTAATTGCGACAAGATCCCGCGCTTCCACAATGCTCAAACCGAGAGGGTTCGATTTGGGTGCGGTGATACGCACTGGTACCACCAGGGACCAGGTTTTTGCGTTCAAGCACAGCCAGCACTTCCGTAGTCCAGCACTGGCATCTTTGTAGAGGTACTGCCTGTGTGGCTGCTTTCACTTTGTTGATTTCGCTTGCTGGAATTCGTGAAACCCATACTTTTGACGCTATGCCAAAACTGTTCACTCTCTTGTTGGCTTCAATCTTCGGCTGGTATGGTCGTCCTTGGGTGGGACCTCCAATAACATGGTACCACGTACAGCGGTCTGATCCGGGATTGGCAAGTAGAAGGATCCAATGTAATGTATCATCACCCCTTCGATTGCCGTATGCAACGTAGATGTCCAACAAAGAGGTGTCGATGCGTTGCATTTTCCAAGTTTGAATGATAGTCTTTAAACAAGTTGGGGGTTTCAGTTGCTGAAATTGTTTGATGAATTAAATGCCAGACGGGAGGATGATATATTGAGGGAAGGCTAAATGATCGTGATATTGTACAGGGTCTTGGGTCATAACTGTAGCTTTATATGTCTCTTCATCTGCTCAAATTCTGTTTCACAAGCGTGCTTTTTTAAGGATTGAATAAATATAGTGAAAATTTAAAGGTAGCGTATCGCCACAGAACCAGAAACGATTATCATGCAGGGGTGTATTCATCTCTCCAGGGATTAAGAGAGATTGGATATAGTTATACTCTATCATTTAGCGCCGAATGCAATCTAAATGTGATGAGATTGTGCATATGGCCTGATGTTCTGGGTTAATCAAGTATCTTTTTATAAGTACTGATTGAATGATTTGCAGAGAGCGACCGAATGCCATGCCCTGCGCTTGCTGAAACTTCTTGATCCTATTTTAGCTCGACGGTGCGTAGGGAACGACTTTTCCTGCATGGAATGCGAAACGTTCGGTGTTTCTAACCTTCCAATTTTGTGATGACTTAGTAAAGCGAATCGCCCCGGACCGCCTACGTGGGTCTTCCAGTTGGCGCTTCAGAGGGCTTGGACCCCCTCTTGTCAATCGGAAAATAATAGCACAGAAATAAGTATTGAGTCCCATGTGGTCTTCCATATTTCTTTCCCTTTGTCAATATGCCTCTTAGTCTCTCCTCGAATCTTCTCCCACTTTCTCTTTCCGCCTGGTTCTGTTTGCTCTCTTGTCCTGCTCGAACCCTGCTTGATGTCTCGAAAGCCATACCCGAACCCATTGGTCATCCGGCCACTGAGTGAAGAGCACACACATACTATCATTTCGCTTCATGGAAGAGGTAGTAATGCCGAGCGCTTCGGTCATGAGCTCCTTGTGTCGACAAACCTACAAAAAAGACTTCCTACAGTGAAATTTGTCTTTCCTACTGCGCGTAAGCGGCGGTCAACTGTACTCAAAAAGATCCCAATTCATCAGTGGTATGACAACTACTCCCTTGAAGATCCTGGACAAAGAACAGACCTTCAAGTGGAAGGGCTCTATGAGACGGCTGAATTTATTCGCGGCCTAGTCACCGCAGAAGCTCGGATCTTGGGCGATGAAAATCATTCAAAGATCATCCTGTGGGGGCTGAGCCAAGGATGTGCCGCAGGCATCTTCACCCTTTTAGGTGGTTGGGCCGACACCAGTGAAGCAAATCCACTCGGGGCATTTATTGGGATGAGTGGATGGCTGCCATTTGAACAGCAATTACGCGAGATTCTCCCATCCGACGAAAGCCTAGTTTCGGCTGGAGACAATTCTCAAAACATACAATCGGACGATGACTCATGCGAAGAAAGTGAAAGTGAAGAAGAGTCAGAAAGAGATGCATATTCCGAACAAGGCTTCAACGATAATCTATTAGAGGAAAGCAGCTCGTCACGTGATGATTTTGATCCCTTCAAAGAGGAGATTGAGGAAGACAGTGCACCACGTGATGACTTCAATCCATTTGAAGATGACGAGGAGGAAGCTCCGTTGGTCATCCAAGCTATCAACCATATTCGTGATATCCTTGCTCTTCCTATGATTTCAGGCAATACGCCGCCATCGGAAGACAGCCATCCATCGAGTTTAAGTCACCTCCAGACTCCTGTTTTTCTTGGCCATGGCGCAGAAGATCCCAAGGTCTCTGCGGGTCTTGGTGAAAAGATGACTCGTATTCTGTCAAATGGTCTAGGAATGGATGTAACATGGAAGGAATATCAGGGATTGGGGCATTGGTACCGTGCTGAAGATGAGGTTGAAGATATTTTGAGCTTTCTTCGGGATCGTGTCGGCCTACCAGTGATATCAGGGTCATCCCTAGCAAAAGGGACGGAACAAGAGAAATAATCATCATTGCTTCTTTGAATTATCACTCAGATGACTCAATTTCATTAGACTTAAAATCCAGAAGCCCAGTTTTCTCTATGCCTGCCTCCACGCTAAGAGACAATGCATATTATGTAGGATTTTATCACACGGATCTGAACGCATGATTAGGTATTCCTAAAAGGAAATTGGGAGTCACATAAGCTTTTTGCTTCTCATACCTTTCATACTCTCTCGCGCATTCTATAATCCCATTTTGATTTGTTACAAGAGTATCCACTTTATTTTGAGCCTCATGAACTATAAGTTTGTGACTCATCTTTTCACTTGGGCCCCCGAAAGTCACAGTATTTTACGACTACCTATGTGACTATACGGTATGAAGCAAAAGATATGTATAGTGTACAGACTTCATGGGGCGGATCTTGTCGCAGTATTAGTTTCTAGTAGAATGGCGAGGAAGAAAGGTAGTGAATTCCATACGTATACCGGTAAACTGCTATTCATTTATCTGGCACTCAAGTGTCCATTAGTACACTGGATCATGTTGCTTTGATTTTCATGTCGTACTTTTGACGCGGTGACTCACGAGGATTTAGAAAAAGAAAAAACGTATATATTCCTTGAGTGTTTTATTTATCCACAGATGTAGCCATATTTGTTAAGGTAACTCGTTACTAAGTCACGCTGGTTAGGCTTAGACCTGCATATAAAGGCCCAGTTGATGCACCAAGGATCAGCTCTTCTTCCCTCTCTTCCTTCTCCTCACCTTGAATTCCCCCCGAAACAATCAACCTCATAATTCGTGACTAGACTTCGTACTAGCAATGGAGCAAGTAAGAAAAACCTTCTTCGACCCGCTCGCATCATCGAAGGCTCGGATTCGAGAGATCCTAGAGGAACTTCCAGTCGGCTCAGCACACCCTTTCAGTCCCGAGCGACTTCTTCTTTGTCGGACAGAGACCGGCATTAACGAAATTGACATCTCCTCCTATCCAGATGACTTTTTCTTCAATGCTGTGGACATGGGCGAGATGGGTGAGGTCCTTCTGAGGCGCATGGCTGGCTTCCAGTCTGATCTCGGTACGTCTTATCTCGCTCTCCTTTGAGAAAACTTCGAACACTAACCGTTAGCAGGGATATTCGAGCACTTCCAAATCCTACAAGCGCCAGCTTCTACGTTCAAGGTCCCGATAGTGTCTGGTGAAATTATGATCCTGGCAGTCTCTCAAAGAACGCCCACTTACTACGATTTCTGCTTCGCGGATGCATCATGCAACACGTGTTGCTGGAATTCAACAGCTACCTTTCCAGGAATTGCCCATAGTGGTGATATCAACTGCGGAAAAGATCTCCTGCAGTATGTCAAGATCAAAAAGGACACTCTCACAGAGAAAGAATTATGCGTGTTCATATCTGGCTACAACATGCACCCCATTACAAGATTCCTGGGAACCCACCCTGCTTTGCTCGTTGCTGATCATGCAGATAAGGTATCTTTCCAAATTAGCTTTCCTCAGGCACGGATTTAATCTTTATTGGCAGACCCTTTATATCGTCCCGGTCCCTTTGGATGCAGCGACAATTGGAGACGCAACCATATGTTGCCCACTGGTGATCAAGCGTGAAGGGGACTCTCTGGTCTGTTCAATTTTGTCAACAGCAACGACTGATCTAAATAAAAGCTGCTCCGGTAAAAAATTGGAAAGTGCTTCCTTCCTGGAAGCCATCACCCGTGCCGATTTCACCACATCTGATACTTCTCCAACTGTTACACGAAGTAAGCCTTGTCATTATGAAGCCGTCAGACCTACAAAAGCTAATACTTATACAGATCTTACACCAATAGGCGATTCAACTGAAGAGAAAACTAGCTCGAGTTTGGAGAGTCTGCACGAGATCACCAAAGAAAACGCCGTATTTACCACCGATTTAGCCACTCTCCCTTCCTTCCTTGATTTAGAAAAAGCACAAATCATACGTTTTGGGGCTGGGATTGAATTCAGGCTACCAGGAGAAGAGCTCCCTACGGAGACTAAGCCATCCGCCGTTGTTTTGCCATGCATATTTGGTTCCCAGCTTGAAGGCCCATTTCTGTTGGCAACGGGGACGGCCCCTTCAAACGTTCCCTTCATCGGTGAAATTGCGATCCGGGACTACTACAAGCAACTCAAGAATGCCGTCGTGGTTGTTGACGATCGAATGACAGATAACGCCCGCAACCTCGCAAGTATTTACAGAATCAATGCACTTTTCATTGTGCAACTGAGTTCAAACCCTGGGCCAAAGAATACCGACGATATTATGTCGTTGTTGAACTCAGCAAACATCAACGCAGTTACAGCACTCGCAGGACCACAATCCTTGGTTCTAATTCAAATCTCCGATAGATATTACTTCTACCGAGGTATTGCTAATCGGGCACACATCAACACCTCCACACTCGAATTTGGCTCTGATGTGACGTCTATACTCGAGTCTATCGATATTGAATTCATTCTAGAATCAAGAATTGAGCGTGTTGTTACCCTCGGCCATGCAACTCCTATCATCCTACCCACTTCAGGCCAGTTGGTCCAGCCTCGAAATCTTCAGAGGCTGTTCGAAGAACTTTCGATCGACCAAATCAAAGAGCTGGAAGAGGACATATTAGCAGCGGTTCCCCAGCTCCAAATTCTTTTGAGCGAGAAAGAACTACAGGAACTCTCCAAAAGCTTGGTATCTGTACTCTCAAGCAGGATCGACAACGCAACAGCTACATTGAGAAAGAACTACACCAACTACCTGACCCAGGAATACAAACCCACAGATCCAGAATCTGCGAAGAAGAAGAATTCTATGCTTGGAAAATTGAGAAAGCTCACAAAGGAGATGCAAATTGCCCTTGGGCCGCTCATTTCAAGCTTGGTCAACATAATCTCTTGTCAAACGACTTCAAAGCGGACACACGATCTGAAGAGACTTGTTCGCCAAACTCAGATTCTGGCCAATGTCGAGGCCGTTAAGTCCATGACTTTTGACACTCTGGCAGGATTCCTTGAAACACATGCGGGAGATATGGGTGTCATGCTATTGAATATTGACACATTGTCCTACTCCCAGCTCTTGGGGAATCTGAAAGACACCGCAATCAATGCCAGGTATGTTACCAGATTTCTTCCTCCACTAAAACACTCTCTATTGTTGCAACCCCCAGAAAATTCTACATCGTATAGTGCTGACCTCTGTTTTATAGTTCATGCTGCGACCTTGACTCAAGGGTTCTATATCTCGAGGGATTCGATGCCGGAATTATCATCGAGCAGTCGCAGTCCAACCACAATGGTCCACTTCAAAGTCAGGACGGTCCCTCCCATCCAATTCTGGCATTGCCATACCTGAGCCAAGAATCAGGAACCGGATCGATGTTAGCCTGGGTCTGTTGGGATGAATTCGTCAACCTCGAAAGTCCCTACACCGTGAGATGGATGGAGAAGTGCAATGAACCCCACATTGCCGCACTACGAATCCTCATGAGGTCTACTCTTAGTCAAGCAGTGTCGGCTAGAGAGCATCAGATTGAACCTAACAGCAAAGAAACTACCCATCTTATGAGCGCTTTGTTAATGGGAGCTATGTCGAAGCTCGCGGCGATGAGGACAACCGCGCCGATTGTGTCACAGGAGGCTGGAGACACTGTCACAAGATTGATGCGAGGACTCTTCGGTAATCTGTTGACAATAGCAGGCTCAGGCGTGCGTCCTCAAAGTATGGTCTGGCAGTTGTTCGGTCTGAACCCTCAATACAACGTCCCCAAATCCGATGTCGATTGGATTTGGTACGAAACTGTCGTCGCTCTGTATCCTTACACCGGGTGGCCTCTTGAGCAGTTCAACGAAAACTTGGAGAAGCTCTTGGACAAGGCAATTGTCCGTGTGGTGACCAAGAGCGAAGAGGTGGATTCGGTAAAATTAAACCGGACAGATCGGATCATCAGGGCTTCCAAGCTTCGAAACATTGAGCTTCACCATTCCCGCACAATTATTACCGTCCTCATGCGAACTTTTACAGCGGAGGAGTCTGACATCGCTACCATCGCAACTCGTCTGCTAGACCAGCTTCCAAAGCAGTTAGAGCGACAGAGTAAGGGCTATACCAGGATCATCCAGTATCTTCATCATCTCGCCAATGGAGGTCAACGACGTGCTCACGATGACCTCATTCTCGCTTGCACCTACACCGCGCGCTCAGCTGCCTTTGGCTCAATCAAGATCAAAGTTTCAGAAGCTTGTAAGAACAAAGAATGGGCAAAGATGAAGGATTCTTGTCAAGCGATTTTGGACAAACATGCCGAACTTGCTTCTCTCTGGCAAGTTAAGCCTGATGATTTGAAGGTTCAAAATATGCAGGCATACAAACACCTTCTAGGCGCAGACTTCGGGGATGATATTGACGAAGCTACCAAAAAGAGTCTCGAATTTAGCAGAAAGGTCAACGGCGATGCAGAGAAATATCGTATTCCTTGGCAAATCGGGAAAAAAGGCCAATTCGGCGATAACATTGAGCCTCTAGATGAGGTCTCCCTTCACGAAATTCTCACGGGAGAAGAGCCGCAATCCCTTCCTACCATTGAGTCAGCTGAGCAATCAGTAAAAAACACAAGTACCATGATCGAAAGAGAAGCAGAAGGCGGATTCGCAAAATTCGAATCGTCGATGCAGTCTACCTTCATCACTACGTTGCAAGGGGACCTTTCGGCTGAAATTGTCTGCGGTATCCTGAATGTTCCTACTACTGCGATGCGCGTCTTTATTAAGGCTCTTGATCCGAAGTTTGTGTGGGAGGACCTGGGAAAAAACTACAAGAGCACAATCCTGGGGTTGCTGAATGAGCGTTCAAATCGGTTAGAGAGCCGTCCTACCAAGAAGCTGCTGGAGCTAGCGGGTGACAAAACAAAGCTTCAAATTGACGGGTGTGGTAGGAGAGTTGTTTCAGATAGGAAAGGGGTGTTATGGTCAGAGGTGTATGCTTAGCTAACTTACAATTGAAGGGATTACAGTAATTATGATTTAAGATAACTGCCATAAGTCTTCAACCCAGCAAAATAATACCTATCTATCTCCCCAAAAAGGCTTCTTTAATTAGAAACTCCAGTAGGGCGTTCAGGGTCGGCCACATCATAAATGTAAGCGGCCAAGGGATTCCCAATCTCTTTTTGATCTAGTAGGTTAGTAAGTCTATGATGTCCTCGTTCTTCACAATCTCTCTGAGCTTGAACTTCACCTTCTTCAGCTGGAGGATTAGGCCCTTCCCAAATTGGCTGCTTGGACGCTTCAGGAGCTTGGTTGGGCCTTCGTTTGGGGGGGGGGCTATTTCTCATGAATGGGTCAATGGTGTTGGACTTGTTCCTACTGACAAGGCTTCAATTTTCCCGGATGCTCGATCGCCTTCCTAGAACGGACGGGTGTTTTCTCGGGTCTGTGGAGGTTGGTGCAGTCGAGGGTCGCTCCTAGGGTCGTGGTTGGCGGGTTTTTGCTCCTCTACCCTTCTCTGAGAGAGGCCTGGGGCGGGGATGTGGTACCACCAAAATGTACATTGTCAAAGAATTTGTTCGGGCAAATGACCATCGGCACTGTACATCTGGTATATTCATCGCCAGCGCCTAGAAGGTGCAGCAAAGCCTCACTGACGATTTGTTCGTCTTGAGCTCTCCTATTTTGCATGCTTCTATCTCCCTAAACAAAACAGATATTACTCCAGACGTTTCACGAGAGACTGACGTATCTCCGCAATTCTGCAAAATTGTTCGAGACTTTGTCGACTTTCGCTTCGAACCCAACCTCTTCGGTCGGGAAAGAGAATTTCCTAATTAGTAGTCTCGAGGGCCAAAAGGCCTGTGTAATGCACTCAACTTTCATGGAGTCTTAGAGAAACACACATGTAAATGAATTTGGGGGGGTGAGAGGGATAGAGAGGAAGAGGAAGAAGGAACACAATAATATTCTAAAACCCAAACTCCAATTTATGCTGAGACATTATGAGATACTATGTACATGCCTAGGTACTATGGACATTATAACTAAATGTACATACCTAGGTACTATGGACATTCTAACTAAGCGGAAAGTTCTGCCAAATTCTCAACTATCTGCTCAACATCAAGATCACTTGGACTTGCTTCAACGGCATGAACTTCAACCTTGTTGTCCTCTGTCTTGGGGTGATCTTTCTTACCTTTCTCCTTTTGTTCCTCGGCTTTCTTTTCTTGTTCCGCAGCATGAGTCTTTGCAATATCTATATGGCACAGGGTATACTCATCCGGATCCCAAACCAGAACTCTGCTTTCCATCTCTTTAACCTTTTTTGCCACAAGTAGCTTCATCTCCTCTTTCTCCTTATCACTTAAGAGGTCAAGTCTCTGCCTCCATGCATCCTCAACATTGTCCGTCGGTCCGAAGAAGCGCTGATCAATCTTGTGCCAATATATCGCATCAATGGCAACGCTTCTCCTCCCGGCATATGCAATCCAAAATTCACCAATTTCCCAACTTTCTCGCATTGGACCAGAGAGTCTTTCTTCTTCTTTTGTGCCAGCAGCATTTTCATATTCAATCATCGTCTGCAAAAATTTCTGGAGACGGCGATCAAACACGTTTATCCAGTCCTCGAGGCCTTGAGGCCAGTACTCGGGTCTTTCGATCAGAAGCCACCAAGGCGGCGCGTAGGAAAACTCGATTGGGGCAGTGTACGTGAACTCCCAATCCAGGACGCCCGCAATCTTGAGGTCGTTGTTGATGAGGACATTGCCTGGTCGGAGATCATCACACCATAATTTGAACGGTCCTTTATCAAATTCTACCCATCGCTTGGTGAGCTTACGCTCGCGGGCGAGTTTGCGGAAGAGATGTCGACCGACGAACTTCCGTCTACAATCATCCGCGGACTCGATTGCGTCGTTTATTTGGTGTATGAGATGGGCAATATGAATCTCTGCGAGGGCTTCGAAGTACGACGATGCTGAGGTGTACGTTGTCTCATGGCTTGGTAGTTCTGACTGAGGTAGGCATCCTAGTCGAATCAGGTCGTTTGAATTTAATGGTAGAGGACGACTCGCCACTTCCCGTGTGAAGTCATCGACCTGATTCAATGATCCTATTCGTGAGAAGGATGGGTTGGAAAGTTGCAAAAGAACCCCAGCTAGCTCTCCATATAGAGTTCTGAGAGTATTCTCCTCGATTTTGGGGTAAGCCATCCCCTTTCGTGCTTTGGACACTCTGGGGAATTGAGAAAATGGTACATGTTCGCATCATGTTTGATATGTTCCATGATGATGAAAGGACCCAGCTCTAAGGGAGGGTCTTTCTTGGAACCCCAGTGAAGAGTTGATGGCACTGAGATTGAAGTCTTCTCGTGAATGTATCGCATAATGGCGACCTCGTTTCGAAGCTTTTCTTCGGGAAACATAGCCGCACCGGGTATGGGAAAGCGGATGGCGGCAGCGGCACCTGTTTTCTACGTCATCCAGAGGGAGACATTGAATGTACCGCTGCCTAAGATGGTAATCTATCTGGGTCATTTGCCTGATAGTGGTTGAGTACAAAATTTCCAACCGCTGTTGCGATAGTAGGGTCAAAAAACTTGAGAACCCAAGTATCGGTTATTTCCTAGCTTTTTTCCCCGGCAACATCATCTAAAACCATGTGTCGTTGCATGGCTAACTTCTTGAAAGATGAATGAGAGATATAGGAAGATGAAATTCAGAGGAGAAAAGGGGAATGGAGTCTAAATAGGGGCAGGTAGTTGACATGGATTATAATCACATGACCCTTGATGATATTATGGGATACATCAACCCCTTTGTCAAGTAGACTGTGATTATGAATAGACGATTGTTGGGAGTTTCAGGCGAGGGGTAATATGATATATGTGCATACGTATTTGGGGGGTGTTTTGGCGAAGCCTGAATACTAGGTCTTCGGGGCGTTGAAAGGATTTGTTGTGGCGCTTAGAATATGCCAGGGGTCTCTTGAATCTGAAGTTCAGTTAAGCTCGAAGATTCGACTTGAAATTCCAGACCTTTCGACATTAGGCAGGGTTGTGATTGGATTCAGGCCAACAACTCCTCCTTGCACCGTTGCCTAAACAAGCACCACATTCATGATGATGATCAGTACAATGAGTCCATACATCCTTCTGTCAGAAATATCCTACCTAATACCTAGAATCCTGTTTTACTAGTACAGAAGTTTATACCGTTCCAGGATTAGGCCAGCCACAACTAAGCTATTGTAGACAAGAACTTGCCCGTAGTACTAGTTATATAGAGGGAACCGACGTCTCTCTCAGTCTCCTTTTAATAACTGGTCTTTATTAAAATACCTCTGTATCGTTTAAATTATCATCTCCAAATCTCACCTCTCGATATGGCTTCATCAGAGCCGCACTAAGTTTTCTTGATAAACGAAATCCTGGAGCTGATCCTGCTCGAAACTGGCACGCGCACTTTGCTCACATCCGCTCGAAGGGTCTGCTGCAAATGGCACTTCTTAATACAGGACTCGAGCGACTTACAGGTTGGCTTTTTTTCAAGCCCGTTGGTTATACTCTGCCACGCGGGACGCCGGGCATTCGTAACCCGCTACTACAGGATTGTATTTGGCCATGGTTTGCGCAAGACAAGCGTGCAGATGGAGCACACCGCCAGTAGAAGGAGAGGCGAGGATTCTTCAGATCCATCCTCATAGCAATCATGTCTTTCTCCAAAAAGACTTGAAAATATGTATCTGTGAAAAATGGTAAATTCGGTAGTAAAGTGCAACAATTGAAAACTACAGCTAAGAAAACAATGGATTATCTAACTTTGAAAAAAAAAAAAACGAGAGAAACAAAAAAGATGTAGAAAAACAAAGGAAAAAGGGCAAAATGGCAATGGCTGGATCTCTTCCCCATCCTCCCTACCATATTCATACAGTAGTTCTCCAAGCTTCTTTCCATCCTCATCAACATGACCTCGGGAGATCTGTTCGATGACATAGCATATATAGAGAATAGTTTTCCAGTTAAGCTCTGGTCCCCCATCTAATGTTACATGTTAGAGCCAAAAGACAGAGGTTGCTATCTCTGCTTTTGGGCCTCTCTAGCCCACTTGTCATAGTTTGCGCTCAGGGTAGTGTGCTCTGTTCGTTTCTTCTCCGCCGCTCTCCTCCTGTTTCCAACCTCACGGTCGTGTCTTTCAAGAGCCATTTCAGTTTTGTACGCCTGAGGATACTTCTGAACAAACCCCTCACGGCCTTGCACGACACTATACATGCGAGGTTAGCCTTTTGATGAACATTTTTGCTGTGTATGCCTGTGGGTTTATTACAGGTTCTCCCTCGTCACCATGGCTTGAGCAGCCGCAATTCCAGTCTTGAGCATTGGGCCGTGGGCTGGTATGAACGGATGCTTGGGCCCAACTCGCAGGTGATGTGCCTCGTGGGTGTCAACGTGGTTTTGAAGTGCCTGGGGATCCTTAATGTCGCCTGCAAAGTGATATTTTTTGTGCTTGGCATCCATCTGATTTGACCACACCCCTGGTCTAGTCTCAAAGGGGTCAGAGTATGCATGATGCTGCCTGGGTTGGTGGAACGAATGGGCACGGTCATGGAGATCCGGGTGGCCCGGGGGAATTCTCTCGCCGTTTGCCCTTCGCTTGTATATCTCCTCTTGCTGAGGTCCCTTCTGAAAGTGTGGGCCATATTTGTTTGGTTCATGCTGATTCTTTGAGGGTATCACAGGCTGTTGACCATACGCTGGTGTTTCGTATGTAGGCTCGGAGAGCTTCCTTTGGGGTTTAGAGCGAAGCTTTCCACTGAGAAAGCCCATGATTGTAGAAAAGAAGCTAACAGGGGGTTTCTGTGGCAAATGAATGATATTGAACGAGCATGAGCATAATACATTTCTTCTGAGGTATAATACGGGATTATATAGAGAGCCTGCCGGACGCTCGAGTCATACTCCTTGCCAGGAGTCCGGCCAACTTGAAATAGCCCAAAAAGTTAGAAGTTTCACATCATAATTTACGCGCACACGCTTAGGTATTTGATGGTAGCAATTGAGGCATTTTTGGTTGACCTGCGAGATTGTTGTTGTTTCGCTCCTCTATTAGCCCTACAACGTGATGGGCATCTATGCAATATGACAGGGATGATACTCAGAAACAGCCTCAAGATAGGCGCTAGGGTGATACAGCTGAAGCCCCTTCGGTTAGAAATGAGCACTGTAAATAGATAAGTTTGAGCATAATATCCATGGCTGGCGGCAAGATGGTAGTTGCATACCTAGCACTTTCAACCATGACACATGGCGCCGCCGAAATTAAATTGATTGGCCTAGAGTAAAAATTCTTATATTGCAATAAATTATTGGGTGAAACAAATTTGATCTTTAGTCGCGCGGCTTAGTTAGTTCAGCGGTTGGCTAAAAATACATCGTGAAGCCGCTTTCCAACCTGGGAAGCCGCGGGAAACAGTCTTATGTAAGACCCCGCCACCACCTGGGCAGGGCTACACCTTGTAGATATCAGGTTCACCAGTCTCCCTGTTATCCTTCTTCATAACTTCGGAATTTTATCATATCCTGATAAACATGGTAAGGTAATAAAAAATGCAATTTGAAAACCTCCTGCTCACATCTTCTCAAGGCCAAACCGACTTTAGAAGGACTCCCAACGGAGCTGCTCATTCTCATCTTGCTTGAAATACCTGATCTGGTTTCTCTCAAGTCCATCGTGCTCTCATCGCCGATATTTCACCAAGCCTACCTCACAGTTCGACAGAAAGCTCTCTGTCGCATCGTCAAAAATCAATGGGGGCTGCTTCTAGGAGACGCGATGGCTGCTACACGATCTCGTGGTCTCCAGTTCAATGCCCACAAACAGGAAGCAATTGCAATGTTAGATACATGGCGTCGCAAAGAAGAGATTAACGACCTTGCATTGAGTTCATCCATTCCGATAGATGAGCCCAGCAACCTAGAAGAGATCCTCAACCTAGTTTATCTTCACAAGATATTCCATTTCTTTTTGAAAGAGTACGAGACAAAAGTAACGCGGCCCCCGTGGATATCAAAGGATCAATGGGAGAACTCAATTATCCCCATTGAATTATCTCACACCGAAAAGCACCGATTTCTCAGAGCTTTGTGTCGACTACAAATTTACACCAATATCTTTGATGAGTATGAACATACGACTGTCCATGAAATCAAATACAATAACTGGAGGCATAGTCCCAAAGGCGATCTTTGTTTTGACGAAGGGGCATATCGCGTGTTCTTTGGGACGATGCCTCCTTGGGAATTCCAAGAAATAGGCTGTCTATGGGCATACTTCACAACATTGTTCGATCATATTTACACGGAAATTTCTGCCGGTCTGCATGACCTTGTGGAGAAGCACATGATCAAAGATGATTGGCAGCGTCCATATTTCGAATTTCTCCCTGAGGATGTGCAGCCCCCTTGGTGGGGGGGAGTAGACAACCTCGGACATGTCGAGAATATATGGAGGTTTTCGCATTCGTTAGCTTCAATGGGACCAGAGTTTGTCTACCGCCTTCTTCATGGGACACCCTTGATTCAGCGCGATATGGTGATGCTCAATGGAAACGATGATCTATTGAGTTTCCCTAACATGTATGTGACAGAAGATTACATGATTCCTCTTATGTATCCCGCAGATCGGCATGCGGTTCAAGATTATGAGCAGCTTTGGTCAACATTGCCATATATCGAGCAACCTAATCTTGGGTGGAAACAGGTGCACGTGCTTCCTGATACACCTGGACAGACGTTTGAAGAAGCGATTGATTTCCAATGTGCACGTAAATCGGTATGGCTCTGGGGTTATGCCATATTTGATGATGAAAGATTGACGGCATGGAAAGCGCCTTTAGTGCAATTTCGTTTGGGCGAAGAGCCTGAATATACAGTTTAATTTATTCAGCGGCCTGTATCTTATGCTTCTTAGCTATCCGTGTTCTTTTTTCTATTATATCAACTGCTTATTCACAATTTGTTCCACTATGTACTTATTGAGAAGGACTAGATACTATTGGCTGGAGGCGCTTGGTGTCGAAATCCACATGTTCATAGTCAGTTCACAGTTTCGCCTGGAACGGCGTCAAAGGTGGCAGGTCCTGGCATTCAAAACACCGTCCCATTGTTCCAAAGGCTATATTTTATTATATTTTTAGTATAGATCCCTTAGCTTCACGGCAGCTAAGGGATTTTGACCATTATCATCCTCTAATGAAGGAAATGCACTGATACAAAGTTGAGGTAAGGTCCTAGCTTCTCTTTTATTTTAGAGCCCAGTTTCATGTCTTATATCTCATACTCTAAATCATGATAGCGTCTACCGGTTTTATTGTTTTGCTGCGACTAGATTTTCTTTGTTCACGCCTGCTTATCCACTCCTACCTGCTAGTGCTTCCCGATTTCTTGAGAGATTGATAGATGGGTCATCATAACGTGTTTTCGAAAATTTTCCTAAATTTCTTGAATCCTTTTGACAGCACAAGCGTCATGGGATGGAAGAGATTGAATGCGCCTCCCATGACGAATCCTCTCGAGGCCTCCACTCTTTCCGCTCCTTGGGTGTATATCCACCTAGAATTTAAATACAAAGAATCATTGAAGACCAATACGAGATGAAGAAAATGCCTCGCTAATCAAAATAAGTTCTATTCCTAAGTGGTAGGCTTTGACGACTGTTCTTCTTCTTGTCATCGAAGTAATCCCCAATCTATTCTTGGAACACATTCATTGTAGATATAACAACGACCAATTTCTTTCACCAAAACACTTAGAATCCAACTTTTACTTCTACGTTAATGGCATGTAGCATGGGACCAAGGGAATATTTAGAGAAATAAGTCCCTATATCATGCCTGACTTCGCTCGAAATTTTCCACATCAATTGACTTCGACTTGGAAAGCATCCTACGAATTCGAATATATTTACACTCTTATTTGTTGAAATCCCATCTACTCAGAATTCTCCTGGCAGTGTCCAACAGTGGTGATTATGGGACATCTTTTGCAGTCTTTTTCCGAACATCTTCAGGGCATCGGTCAAGCAATCGCTTCAATCTCATCCTCAATCGTGGATCATGTCACCCTAAAACGACTACGTGGAAATGAGGATTCTGACGAGGAGGATGATGACGATGACCTTGATTCCCTCGACATAGATCCATTCGATGCAGTATTGGAAAGGGTGAAAGTGAAGCATATCGGGAAACATGTGGCAGCGATTCGCGCGAAGACTCAACCAGGCAACAAGAAGAACATTCCTGTTGTTGAAGTTGGGGCTCATAAACTCCATGGAGAGAACATTTACTATGTGGTGAAGTTTGCCGATGGAATCAAATGGATGCTCAAAGTCCCAGCTGGCGAAACCCCTGATCAATTCGGCGAAGACGATGCCGAAGCCCTTCGCTCAGAAGCATTGACAATGATCATGTTGCGCCGTGAGACAACTATCCCGATCCCCAAGGTCTTTGCATACGACAATACATGGACGAACAAGCTCAAGGTTCCCTTCATTCTCATGGAGTTCATCGACGCTCGGCCTTTGAGTGATGTTTGGCATGATCAGGAATCTCCGGAAGAAGTTGTACAGGCTCGACGCACGCGCTGTCTGCAGGATATCGCTGCCGCGTATCTCCAGCTTGGAAAATACACATTTAATGAAAATACACCCTTGAGATTTGATGACCAAGACCGCCTTATCGGCGTTGCACCAGTGAAGGAAGACCCATTCTCGGGTCTCAAAGAGGCCTACGTTTCTCACCTGGACCGGCGAGAGGGGGGGGAAGAAAACGATGGGCTTGGCAGGGGACTCCTAAAGCTTCTTCGGATGTTTGCCGACTGGACTCCAGAGCCAAGTGATGGAAAATCATTCGTCCTACACCATGCAAACCCCAATATCTTCAACTTTCTTGTTTCAGAGGATGGTTCTGTGCGGGCTATCCTCGATTGGCACGGCGCGGGACCCAAGTTGCCGAGTATAGGCAATGAGGCGTATCCACTATGGCTGATGCGCGACTGGGATCCGAGCGTATACCGTTGGAGTGAAGAGATGGAACAGGGAATTAATGATGAAGATTGTTATTGGGAAGACTCACCGGACAAGCTGGAGTTCTATCGAAATGTCTATGCGCAATGTATCGCAAATCTACGACCTGAAAGCGAGAACGCCAAAATAACCCGCAATTCCCCTCTCTTCGTACATTTGATGATGGCAACAAGAGGCTCGATGTTTAGTTTGGCCACTTCCGTAAAGATTGTCGAGGAGGTTATAAAGCGAGTGGAGAAGGATGCGGATGATAACAGCTGGCCTCCTTCATTCAGCCCGTCCAACGACAATAACAAGGACGATGATGACAGCAAAAACCTCAGTTCTACCAAAGATCAGGATGCGGCAGGCGACCACGATGCACCGAACGAGACCAAAGCCAACGCGGAAGATGATGATATCGGGGCGGACATTGATGGAGAAGACGAAGACGAACCTGTGATTATGTATGATTTGCTTGAGGGGGTGGATAGAGATGGTCTGAGTGAGCATCAACAGAAGGTTCTAAGGACGGGATTTGATGCTTTATTCATTAGTTGACTTCGAGGTTGTGGTTTTCGATATATATAGTGATGCACGATGGCTTCAAGGAGCGAAGTTGTCAAGCATAATCGTTGATGTTGGAGAAGAAGCGAGGATAGTTATTTGAAAATCATGGAAAATCAGAGATTTGGTTCTTTCCTCTGATTCCAGATACTCTCATCTATTCTCTTGTAGCACCCCAAAATGATATACGGTTCGTCGTAAATATAAGAGACACCTCAGGCAGGAACAACCCAGTGATGATGTCAGCCATATTATGTAATCTAAAACATCAGCCAATGACAACATCCAGACTAACCGATCAAGGGCTTAGGGCTCACCTCAGTCACGCCCCACTTCCTTTTCGCACTTGAGCGGCTTCTGGACGTCGCCCTCTTCCTTTGAACATCCACCTCATCCGACAAAATGGTGAGTTCCCCAGCGTACCAATATACAACCGAAAGACAGCAATACTAATCGAAATGTGATGAACAGGCGCCCGCAGCAACCGGAGGCAAGAAGCAAAAGAAGAAGTGGTCCAAGGGCAAGGGTACGCAATCACCACCAACCATGCGATCGTGACGATTTCCGCCGAGTTTCCCACAACACGAACGAAATCGTTGGACGAGCTGGGGATCCGAAATAAAACACCGAGATGCAACATTTACTAACATGTCTTTCGCCCTACAGTCAAGGACAAGGCCCAGCACGCCGTCGTTCTCGACAAGGCCACCAACGACAAGCTTCAGAAGGATGTCCAGTCCTACCGTCTGATCACTGTCGCCACCCTTGTCGATCGTCTCAAGATCAACGGCAGCCTTGCCCGCCAGGCTCTCAACGACCTTGAGGCTAACGGCCAGATCAAGAAGGTCGTTGGTCACTCCAGCATGAGCATCTACAGTGCGTTCCTCTTGAATATCCCATCCATCTTGAATCTGCAATACTGATAACTTTTCCAATAGCCCGTGCCGTCACCGCCGAGTAAACTTCTCGTCTCTCGTCTTTTCTCGCGGTTTTCTTTTCCTTGCTACGAATGATATCATTTACCATGGGAAGCCCGGCTGGGCATGATGCATAGTGGATTAACGTCGGACTCTTGAAGAGTGTGGAACATTCGCACTCTTGGCCTACGTCAGGTAGTGCGAACTGAATCAAAAAATCTACAAAACTTCATGAAAAGGACATGCGTCATATTCCGTAGACTTCTCTCGACATCTACCATCTGCACTTTCCGCACCAACACAACAAAAGATACACAAGTAGTCCTACGACTTTTCCTTTTCCACCATCGCACTCCTCTTCGGTCGCTGCTTCTGCGCACTCTCACAAAGCGGCCACGGCTCCCCCTCAACACCTCCATCCTCAACCACAACCCTCCCGGCCTCAAAATACTTCGCATGGTTCGCAAAGAATCCAGTCCACCTCTGCACAGTCGCCTCAACCCGCGCTCTAGCAGCCCGTAACTCTTTCTCGCGACGGATTTTCTTCTGTGCAGCGGTCACACCCTCTTCCTCAACATCCTCAACAGGCATGAACATAATCTCAACACCGCGCATGTCGTTCGTAAGATCCTCTTTAAAACATCCCGTGACAAAGGCCCGTGTTGCGTCCCGCCCCGCGAAAAAGTTGTAGCTCCCGCCCGGTCCGTAGATCATACGGTTCTCCGAGACGTCGAAGACGGTCCCGTTCACCGCAACATAGAGGGGGAGGCTGGTGTCTGTGCCGTTGTAGAGGGATAGTTGGCTTGGTGTCAGGTTAACAGGGCCTTGCTATATTTTCGAAACATAAAGTGTTAGCTTGAATCGGACGTCACTTTTTTTTTTTTTGGAATCTCGAGGTTGCATACCACCCACTGCTTCACCACTGGCCACCGTGTATACCATGGTCTGTAACCCCACAATACAGACTCGGAGGAAGTCATGTAATATGAGAGACCGCCACAAGCGACGAGTAGGGTCACAATCACGCGAATTATGTCCAACAGGCTTATGCCGTGGTCTTGGTTGGTTTCATCGCTGCTAGAATTCTGTTTGGAATTTGGTTCTTTGTCCGGCCCATTGCTGGACTTTGACGTAGCTGTTGGTCGCTGACGGAGTTCTGACATCTCGCTTGAATTTGAGTCGATTGAGGAGTTGTAAGATCAGACGATGACCATTTGGATTATTGTTATTGGAGTTGCACAGGTGGAGGACTTGGCTGACAAAACCTGAGACAGCCTGGCCCCGAGTGGACTGACTTATCCACAACTTCACATTTACAAAAGGATTTCCAACGTTGATGAATAATTTCTACTATTTCTCCAAGCTGCATTCCTCGCTAAAGATACAAGAGGCTTATATTCATGACGTAGCTGAGCTGAGAAATACACCCAGCGTTTTAGTTCTAACGTCAAATTCGCCTCGATTTCATTTCCATCATTTGCTTGCAGTAGCAGATTCCCCCTCTTGGGCCGCAGACCCTTCTTCCCAACTACGCGAGAAGACTTCGTTCAGAGCGTCTTGGAAAGTACGGCAGTTCATATCAATCAGGCCTCGCTTGTCCTTAGCTTCGGGGTTGCGAATCACCGACACTAAACAGAGGTACCTGTAGAATAAAGTCAGTACAAATAATAGAAGCACACTCGTTGGGAAACATACTTGTTCATTTCCATCAAATGGATCATGGTTTGATCATGCAACACCACATGACTTTCCGCTTCTTGAATCTGGTCGCCCAATCGCTTGCGAACTGGGTGATCCCAGGAGTACAACTCGGAGATATCGACAATCACATCGATATAATCAGAGCACATCTCGTAACAAGCCATGTCGACGGGTCGGGTGTCGGAGGCGATATAAATTTTACTCAGAACGTCGAACAAGTATGTCTTTTCAAACCCACAGTTGTTGGCGAGAGTGTTGATGAGGTTCTCAAGTGTAGATAAGTTGGGGATCAGCTTCTGAATAACTTTGCTGAAGGCTTCAAACACAGAGTAATCGTAAATGGAAGTCAGATAGTAGTGTACGGGCGCATTCTCATATCCAGCGTCACTGAGCTCGTCCGAGATGCGCTGCACAATGTCCTGGAACGTGTCGGTGCGGTACTCGTCTGACAGTCCATCGACCTTGTGAATGAAGACTTCGATGTTGATTCCGGGATAGAACTGCTGAACAGTCAATATGGTGCGGTTGAGCCGCGCCACCGAGTCCAGGTAGTCATCCTGTGCGTCGATCACCCAAACCAGGGCGCCCAGACTGCCGAAAATATCCTCAAGGTCGAAGGCGGACTCAAAGTACTCAAGTTGACCTGGGAAATCCCAAACTTGGAAGTCCATAAAAGAGCTACAGATTCCAGGTCAGCGGAAACTCATTAATCATGTCCTTTCTTTGGAACTTACTGGATTGAATCCTTCTGGATCCGGGTCGTGGACTCCAAAAAGAGTGTCTCATTTGGTGGCATCTTATGGAATACCACACTAGCAATGGATGACTTACCACTCCTAGTACACAGTTAATATCTCTGTTGTGCGAGAGCTGACAGAGGAAACTTGCCGGCGGAGTCCCATCAGAAGAAGACGAGGTCTAACATCAGGGCCTTAAGTGTTGGGCACAGATGCCGATTTGCCCCGAGTTGGCGCAGCAACTTGGCTGTTTCCCTGTAAATTATCCAGAAGGCTTAGCTCGGCTTCAGTCTTATGGAATGGAAGTTCACGCCGTCGCTTCCAAAAATTAAACTCACGTCCTAAAAAAGGACCATGAGGCCGGCTCACGCGGGCTACCGGTGAGTCGGACATTTAATCAAACAAAAGGGGCATGCATTTTTGGGAAGTTGGTGAAGCAAGAGACAGCTTATGGTTATCAGGATGGAAGGTTCATGAGCCAGGGGCAGGGTGGAATAAAAACGCATCACATGGTGGAAAAAAAAGAGGGCATTGGGCAGTCGGCGAACCCAATCAGGTTACCATCCCTTGAGGTAACAGGGAAAGGCCCGAGACTGAAGACAGAGACCCGTGGGTTCAAGATGGCACTATCTTACAACGGCCCATTGTGACAGCAACCGTGACAGACGCCCCAAAATTGGAAATCCATGTTCCTTGCCTATCTCGGGCCCATTTGGTTGTCTGGAAAGATCTCTGGTAATTCTTGTTCGTCGCCTGGGAGATAAAAGGGAGCGGAACCAAGCAGCTGTCTCACAACGGCCCGTGCATGGATGCACCGGGACGCGGTAACTAACCGAGCTTCACCGAATGACCCAGCCGTGGTTCGAGGCATTATAGGAGTATGGCTCGAGGGGATGTGTGTTGGGGGGGAAAGAGTTTCTTACCTCCATTGAACGGGCAGACATCTAGATATGGGATGTTAGAGTCCGGGCATGCATTAAGAATGGATTGGGTGTACTTACTACGCAATTTATTTTTGTGTTAGACAGGGATAATCAGGCCAATGCAAGGTCAAAATTCCTCCTTGATCACGAAGATGAGTGGTAAAAGGGACTGGTCGAGCTCAATTTAACAGCAAAGACCGACTGTTGACATCTGCATGTGCTAATCTCGCCTAGGACGGAAGCCGCAAGGTTCCCAGATTTTGTCTGGGATGGTGGTACAGAGTCGGATATCTGCAGTCAGACCTGTATCATTGTCTCAGGGTTGAGAAATTCAATTCACGGCGTAGTAGGGTTGGTTGGGGCGATCGTTGAGTAACCGTTGTGCTGTCCGAGTGCGGGGGTTGGAGTAGCTCGGAGCTAGGAATCGAGGCGAGGTGCGATCGGGCCGGATATGCAACGCGCACGATAGCGCGGCAAGTAATCTGAAAGAGTTCGTTCAAAAGATGTAAGGCTTTCTTTTGACTTGAAGGAGTATTTCTCATGGAATTGTGGTGAGGAAGAGAGAATGGGGGAAGAGGAAGAGCAGGACCAAGGCGGAGCCGTTATCTTTGAGCTTCTATCTTATCGGTCCTAATCTGTCATGTACCGCCTTTCTATTCTGCCACTATATTCCCGTCTCTTCCAGGGCTATCAACTTGCCTTGCACACCCCTAACCCCATTATAAAGCTTGGCCAAGCCCGGAAAAGATGGCTTGATGGATTATTCTACAATCAATGTTCTATCCTTGAGTATATTGATGAAATCGAAAAGAAATCGCTTTTTTTGATCTTCATTAACCTCGACAAGTTCATACGGCAACTGTCCGATGGCTGTGTCCATGAGCATGTTTACCCCCATGCTGATGACCCAAATAATCACTGATTCGGTGCTTCCCCTGCTTCTGTTCCTCTTCTTCCTCTTCCTCTTCCTCGGCCTCAAGTGAAGGCCACTCTTCCCAACCATCTTCCCACATCTTTGCCAACTTTTCCGTCTTCTCGTCTCTGCTCATTTTCTTGTTCTTCATCACCTTCTCCCACTTCTTCATATCCTTATCATCTAGAAGACACTCATCCAGCAAAGCACTGATCTCGACTGTGTCAATACCTTCACCGATAAACACTAGTTCCTGGCGACGATCACCCCAGGCACCTTGGAAATCATTCTGAATGGATTCCCGCACATCCTTGTCTTCTGGCCAATCCTCATCGGGGACTTCAGCAAACCAAGGTCCGCCGCATCCAAGAGTCATCATACCGCCTGCTTGACTCCATTCGCCAAATTGCCAAGGTCTAGTTGTGAGCCAGAAGAAGCCCTTGGAGCGGAGAACTGGACCAAAGGCTGGGTTGGTACGTTTGTTTTTCAAAATTACTGCTGGGTCAGGCTGTTCAAAGTCTTCCATTGACCCAGAGTCAGAGTCTGTATCCATCGCATCTTCGTTTTCTTCGTCTTCCTCTTCTTCCTCGTCGTCTTCTTCTTCTTCGACTTCATTGTTCTGGAGAATGATGAACTTATCATGAAGAAGAGCGAAGAGACGACGCGAGTGGAAGGGTCGACGAGCAGTGTAGACGAAGTTGTTGATACCATACCTATATCAGTGAGCAAATGATTCGTAAATAAAGAACTGGCAAACTTACTCCAAGGTCTCTGGTTTCGGTGCCAACCGGTCACCGTTGCCTGTCGACTGTATCGTCATTTCGTGCAGACTCTGCAGCCACCCAGGTCCAGAAGCAGCACGCACAAAATCAAATTTGTTTGTGTTGATGATCTCCCGAACATCTATTTGAGAGTAACTTGACTCGAGGATCTTTGCGACTGGGTTCAATAACTTCAGCAAATGCATGAGCTTATCGCGTGTTGCTTGGTCAACTGTCTCGACCTTGTTGAGAATCAACACATCAGCGAACTCAATCTGATCCACCATGAGATCAGATATTGTGCGCTCATCCTCAGGGATGATCTCTTCTTTCCCATAACGGTCAGAGAGGAACTCTGCTGTGTCGAAACTGGAAAGCAAGTTGAAGGCATCAATCACGGTGACAGTAGTATCTAACCGAGCCATTGTGTGCAAGCCACCCAGTTCCACACTACATCAAGACATGTCAGCAAGTCTACCATAAGGGGAGATGTAGTGGGGAGACAATACATTTCATTCAGGATCTTCTTTGCATCGACATCATCATTTGCAATCTGATCTTCAGCTTCCAACATGGCTGAGCTAAACTCAGCCGTGAAAGTCTCAGCCACCTGCATGGGCTCGCTTATGCCGGTCGATTCAATGATGACATAGTCGACCTCATTTCGTTTAGTCAGGGCTGCCAGTTCGGCCAGCAAGTCTCCACGAAGAGTGCAGCAGATGCATCCGTTTTGAAGTCGAATGAGCTTCTCAGTGGTTTGTGAGACTTTGTGGTTTTGGATAAGGGTAGCGTCGATGTTCAGCCTAAATGAACGAAGTGATTAGCATACAGTCTATGTCCTCCATTCAATGCACAACTGACTGGCTCATATCGTTTACAATGACAGCAATCCGTAACCCATGGTCAGGAGACTTGAGGATGTGTTTGAGCAGTGTTGTCTTGCCACTTCCCTATACATGGGTGTCAGTGTCCCTGTACATGACTCAATGTCGATAAAATTGCTCTCATTTCATACCAGGAAACCTGAGAGCAAGGTGACAGGCATCTGCCGTGTTTTGGGCTTGTCCTCGGCAGGGGCCGTAGGAGCCGGGACATTATAGGAGACCGAGTCTCGTCCGGAATCGATGACCATAGTGAAGGTAGGTAACTTTTGTGCTTAAATACAAAGCAAGAAAGAAGAAAGAGAAGAGAGAGAGAAGAAAGAGAAGAAAGATAGACTAAGCCCCAAGGAGCTCTAGGATGTCACATTATATAGCATCTTCTTTCCTAGAGCACCGTCTCCAAGTTCCTCACCTTCTAACGCTGCCGGTTGCATTTCTGATGTAGTACAGATGTCAATACAGGTCCTCCAAGGTTAATAGTATACCAGTGGGGCCATAGCTAAACCAATGAAATGTATGATTTCAAATTGCGATGATAATTGCCGTGTTATAAGTGGCCGGCGTGAAGCGTCCGCAAGGTACCTGGCTGGCGCTGTTGACCTTCACGGTCCTCATTTGACGACATTGGTTTTTAGAATTCCTATTAGGGCATTTTTGATTGGGCCTTGGTTGGTTTCCTGGTTTCTTGACTGCTCATTTCTGGAGGACTAGCGGTGGAGGTAGGGTTTGACTGGGATATGAGCTGGGGGACAAATTACCCGTTTAAGTCTCTAAATAACCACATGAAAGTACATTAATTGACAAGGTAAAACTTCGACTATTTCATCCCAGATGCCTTTCAATATTAATTCATTCACACAAATACATCATCCTCAGATCTAACATTCTAAGATTCAACCTTCTCCAATTGAAATCGGCGCTCGGCTCGATGCGCGGGCCGATGAGAGCCAAATCGCCGATCTGAGAATGATACAACATATTAACCTCTCACCTATAAAAGGGGGGTTACACTGATAACAATGCTACAGGAATAACCTCAATCTATCAATTACCACGCATCAAACATACCCAGATATCACAATCTGTCTAAATACACCCAATCCCCCCTCCGACCACAAAAAATGACCGACCTCCTGGGAACCTACACCAAACCCCTAGCCTTCCTCGGTCTCTTCACACTGGGAAAAACAGCCTTCTCCCTAACCCGCCAAGCAATAACCTACCTCCTCCCAAGTACTCTCCAACGCTACAACCCCACCAAAACAAACTGGGCCCTCGTCACCGGCGCAACAGACGGAATAGGTTTCGGCTTCGGTCAGGAGCTCTGCGCGCGTGGTTTCAATGTTATCCTACACGGCCGGAACGCCGAGAAACTCGAGCGTCGTCGGAGCGAATTACAGGCACTCTTCCCTGCAGTCTATGTTGCTGTGATTGTGCGCGATGCGCAGAATTTGACGGCTGATATTGATGATGTTGATGCGGAGGTCCGCGATATTATTCGTCGCAGTAATGAGACTGCTGGTTCCGATTCCCAGGGTCATCCCGGAAGATTAACTGTCCTTATTAATAATGTTGGTGGTGAGACGAGACCTTCTACACTCCTCAAAGAATACACCTTTGAGGATGTGCAGGCGACGATTTCACGGAATGCGACGTTCGCTATTCAAATTACCCGTGTGCTGGCGACACAGTTGGAAGAGAATGCGCCTGGTCTTGTGATGAATGTTTCCTCGCTTGCGTCGTTTGGAATGCCGTATATCAGTATTTATAGCTCTACGAAGGGGTTTGTGGATTCTTTTACAAAGTCGCTGCACGCGGAGTTTGCGGCTGAAGGGAAGAAGATCGAGGTTGTGGGGTTGCGAGTTGGCGAGGTCAGAACTGCTGGGTTTGATGTGAAAACTAACTTGTTCGTTCCTGAGGCGAGAGTGCTGGCTGCTGCTGCCTTAGATCGGGTTGGGTGTGGACAGGAGATTGTATGGGCTTATTTCTGGCATTGGTTGCAGGGCTTGTCGTTTGATTATCTACCGCGCTGGATGTTGATGAAGGTTGCTGTGATGAAGATGAAGGCAATCAGAGCAGATCTAGACGCTAAGGTGAAGAGCAGCTGAGATAGCTGCTGATAGGTTATGGCTCTAGCTCTCTATCTCGGAGGCTATTATAAACAAATTGTATAGTATATGAAGATACACGAAAAAATATATATTTGCAAGTAAAAATCACAGCATTACAGTCTATATAATGTCTAGAAGCCAGCCGGGGCCTTCTCACGATCGTCTGGGCCGTGGAGCCCTGTCCCAAGGTTCGCTGTGCACTCCAATTGCCAGTCCTTTGGCGTGAACTTATCAACAATCTCCTTGAAGGCATCCAAGGTGCAGAATGTCTCATCGCCGGGCAGGTGGTTCTCGGGCTTAGCAGCACAACCGGGGATAAGGACAGGCTGGTCATTGTAGCGAATGCGAACATAGTGCTTCTGGAGAGACTCGCGGGCACCTTCGGCCAAAGATTCGAGAGGCGCGCGTGCAGTATCGGAGGTGGTGGGTTGCTTCGGTGCGGACTTACCGAACAGCTGGGAGAAGACGCCAGGCTTCTTGGCTGCGATGGATGGGTTGGAAAACTCCTCAAGCATGACGCCAGCGTTAGAATCGGAGCTGGGCGCTTGGGAGAAGAGCTCAACTGCAACAGAGGAAGTAAATGGCGGCCATGACTGGTTCTGGAATCCACCAACACTGGACAGGATCGCTGCCAGAGTGGTGTCGTGGCAGCCGCTCATAGCAAATTTGATAGCCTTACCAGTCTCCGGGTTGCCTGAACCGGACGCAGCAGTCTCACTGCGCCAGCCACCCTCCACGGCAGTGCTGACCATGCGGTCAACCACATCACCCATGAGAGCACCAATTCCCAGCTTGCGGTACTCGCTGCTTTCACCGTAGCCAGCAAACCACTCCTCAACTGCAATTCGGTCTAAGACAGCACGACCCTTCTTGTCATAGAACTCAGATGGAAGCTTAGTGGCTGGCCCATGGGCATCGGTTGCGTTAATGGTGTCCATGATTCCAGAAAGACGAGGGTGGGCATCAACTGCAACCTTAGGCGATTCTTCGGGCATATGCTTTGACCAGAGGCTGTTCAAGTACTCCATTTGTTCAGAGTCATTCCCTACATTAAAATCATTAGCCGTGACCCTTATCTTCAAATCCCACTGATAAGCCCATACATCGTGAAGCGGCGCGGTCGGCAAAAAGCCGAGCCAGCTGTCGGAATCGTTTACAATTCCCCTCGTTAGGGAATAGTGTCTCCTCATTGATCTGGCGTGCCACAATCACCGGCGGTGGGAAGTCAAGCGTGCGCGCGCTCGCCGGGTACATGCCCCAAAAGGCCTCCTGGAGCGACTCCAGAGCTCGGGGGATCGGCGTGGCGCGCAGATACATATCCTCGGAATCGCTCTTGATCTGAGGCATGAACCCGAGCTGGTCGACGTATAGGTGGCGTAGTCGTTGTCCGAGCGCATATGTTGTCTCACGACCCTTGTCTGTGAGCTCGCCGTGCAAGCTTCAAATGGCATGATTTAGCTCTTCTTCCCGTGCCTATCAGAGCTCCGCGGCAACTTACCACATCGCTTCGACTGACCCTCCCGGTCCTGTTGTGATCACCGACTGGTCATTACTGCCGAATGACTCCATTTTCCGGCGCCATTGGAACCCGTTCCATTCCGAGAGGTCTTTGCTACTCGAGGCCATCTGCACCATGCGTCTTGCGACGCCGCAGTACGGCCAGTCTTGTCAAGAGGACATGTTAGCATATGCTCGACCGATATCGGTGTCAGGAGATTGGCATACATGGACTCAAGCCTGTCTTTGGGAAGTGTTAGCGGAAACCGTCGGAGAACGGATTTGGGGGATGGGGATTGTCAATTGCGGCATACGTTTGTGAATCGTGATGAGACGGGTGTGCGTTCACCTAGGATCAATTAGAAATGCTCCCATTCGCATCCTTGTAATTGGATCTCTCACCATGACGAAGGAACTGTAGTGGTTAGCTATGCGTCTTCATCAATGTGGGGACCAAAACACCTACCACTTGCACCAACTGTAGCTTCAGAGCTGCCGGGTACAGGCGAGCGAGCTCATCCTGAGTATAGGGCTCACGGGGAATGAGGGTGGTCATCTCGGGTCAATTGAGAGATATCCAGAGATATCTACAACATAGGAATCTATAAAATGGAATCGAGTCAGGAAATAAACGGCCCATGGGGGCGGTGAGGGGAGTGGATTTATTGGGGTAGAGCGGCTATACCGATAAGCCATTTGTGTCGATCTCCATTGAATTACATACTCTCTGTACTATGATTGAGTAGTTGAAGAGCATTAGAAGTGGAGAGTTATTCTCGTTATGTTCATCAACATCCAAAATACCATGGGGAAAGCTAGGGAAAGCTAAGAAACCCCCAAGAATAACGGCAGATATATGGTCTCCGCATCTCGGAAAATTCGCCGAAGCGTACTGAGCCTCGGCCAAGTATTCTCCGAGATGGAAAAGCTCTTCCAAGCGATGCATTGATATGGTATAATATATACAATTAGGAACACTCCTCGTAGTCACTCGTCTCCCATCCCTCCTCGCTTTCGCTAGCACTCCAGACAGATCGAGTGGGCGCAGTCTGTACCTCGCTAGTCTCAGTTGCTGCAGCTGCCAATGCGGCAGCGGTAGCAGTAGCCATTTGCTTGGCCCACTTCTTATTATTCTTCGCCTTGCGGGTATTTTCCTCTTCCTGACGCGTCTGTTTCACACGCTCAGATTCCTCGGTCGCCGCTCGCTCCAAGAGCTCGATGAGCTTCTCCAATGCTGGCGCATATGCCTGCGCAAGGGCAAAGTCCCCGACCTTGATACGCATGAAGTCCATCGCTCCGGCGACGGGGCCGGTATAACCACCGAACCTTTGGCTAGATTTCCCCGAGTTGATGTCGTCGGACAGTGGGGTGTCGTTGGAGCCAACTGCTTCATCTTGAGGGTCGTCGAATGGAATATCCGCATCTGCGGGCTCCTTCGCAGCTGCGTCCCGGCTGGACTGGAATTTGCCCGGGTTTCGCTTATCTACGAAAGCTATCTTTTGGTAGCGCTGGCTGAAATGAGTGAGCAGGACAGCGCGCGCTTGCATGCGGCGGCCGATCTCAATTGCCTCGGAGGAGGTCGAGTGCCGCTTGGCCCTAGCTGATCCGACCATGTCGTGTTGGAAAGTGGCCTCGTGGATGAGCACGGTTGAACCTTGTCCAATGACGGCAAATTTATCCGATGGCCTGCAGTCGCCAGAGTAGGAAACCTTGAATCCGTTGGAGAAGACAAAGGAGACAGCGAGCGCACCCTTGCAGTGTTTGACGCGGCAAGTGAGCAGGTCTGCAAGGCCGGTGGCAGACTTGAGAAGAGGAGTGAGGGGGGAAAATTTGTCCGTAAAGTTAACAGTATGACGATAACCACTAGGTAGTTGGTGCGAGAACGTGGTGACGGTTTGAGAACCATTGAATTCAGGACGCGCGGCAAGAGTAAGGAGCTTGTCAAATCCGAAGTCTTCGACCTGTGAATACTCTTCCAACCAGGAAATCATTGCATCATCAGACACAACAGCCAGTCGCTTCTCCTGGAGGATCTTGGCCATGTCGGTTTCACGGCTAACAGCCGAGCCAGATCCATTCTTGAAGTTCTCCGTGTGCCAGGCCTTGATTACAGAGACCGTTCCTAGGTGATGATCTGCGTGCAAATGACTGATCCAAATCATTCGCAGGTTCTGAAGCACTTCACGGAATTCTTCAGGCTCGAAAACTCGCTTCAGTTGACCAAGAGTATTCTCACCACAATCAAGCAGGTAGTAGCCATATCCAGGCACCTTCACCAGTGTGGCAGAGACATTTCGGTATTTGGATGGAACAGAGGAACCAGTACCTAGCGCAATGATCTCTGCATCCGCTCCAGGCCATTGTGTCCGTTGCGCGTGCAACTTCTTCTGGAATTCAGGCTTAGCCACGCGTTGGCGAATGACTTCCATCCGTTGCTCAACAGAACGCGGGATGGTATGCAATGCATTCGCTGGGTTGAAGCGGGACATCACTTCGTCACTGTTGAACCCGAAATTGGGCTCCATGTTGATGATGAATCCAGGTTCAAGAGGCTGCAGTGGAGAATTCTTGCGAGCAGCAATTGCAGATTCTGAATTAGCGTTGGGGGTGCCTGGTTGGGGAAGGGACACATTGTCGTGAACAGGAACCGCATAACTATCACTTTTCAGACGAGCTAGTCGGACAGTTGAGCTAGCGGAGCTGGTAAACGCCAGGTAGTTCGGGCAGTGGTCTGTGCTCGACACAGTGTGCTTGCAGTGGGACATGCTGGCAACGAATTCCTGGAATTTAGGGTGTTCAGCAACACCAGGTCCAAGAATCCAGATGAAGGCTTGCAACTCAGTCGTCACCGCTGGTGACTTCCATTCGGCCCGAGTGACCAGGTCCTCTACGTATTCGGGCGATGGCACTTCCATGATGGCAACGCCTTTTCCGGCTCGCGTCTGTCCCAAGACCATTTCTGAGGTGATGGTCTTTCCATCCAGAGATTGAACGCTCTCGCCCCTCGTCAATGCTGCGTACTTAGCACCCTTCTCGACCTTCAATTCTTGGGCCTTCTTCGGGTCGAACTTTCCGCGGATATCGTGGTTCCGCACGATATAGCAGACTGCCTCTTTCGAGGGAGAAGTAGTCGGGAGACTGTCGACAGTAGCACCGGGCCAGGGCTTTCGAACTAGCACCTTGATGTCTGGAAGCGCATCTGGGCCACCCGGCACCGGACCTTTGTACTGCTCAAGGTCCTTTGTCTCCGGGTTGCGAATGAATATAGCGGCCGGCATCTTGACCTCAGCCAATGGGGTTTCATGGAGAGCGTCCATCTTCCATGTTGAGTTGAACATATCCTGCACAATGGACTGCGTCACGATCAGGTTCTTAGTACGCTGGTCCAAATGATCTTCGGTCTGTTCGGATTCCTGGAACTCGTCCAAGCTCCGCTTTCGTGGAGACTGTGACCGCGGCTGCGTGACTCGAGGACGAGCCGATGCATGAGGCTTAATAGGCAGGGCCCAGACTTTGATATTAGAGTCAAACCATGAGGGCTTCTCAAAGGGATCCTCGGCGCCGGTAGACTTTTGCTTGGCGACAGTCTCCGAGTCATATTCTTTCAAATACACCGGCATGCCCTTCCGGAAAACAAACCGCCGAGACGTAGCCAGTGTATGTGTAAGACTCGCAGCACCATGGATCGTCAGGTTACCTCTCTGCAATACCGCCTCGCCTTCCCGCTCCACAGTCGCCCTGCCATGTTGCTGGGGTGTGCGGGGCTTGAGTTTTATATTTTCTTCAACCTCCCTTTGCGCCCTGCGCGCAGCCTTCTTCCGATGTTCCTCCTCGACGGCCGCCATAGAGGTTGACACCGTATCGGCAAGGGTCAAAATGATACCAATCAACCCGCCTGTGTTGGCCCATTCTGTCCGTCCAGTAACAAACACATCGGTGAGGAGAGAGAGCTTAACCCCACGCTCTGTGCATGCACGCTGTGTGCCTTCCGATAGCTGACCGAAAAAGTATCGCTTGTCCGAGAAGTTGAGGCAAACGGCCGTGCCGGGGGTATCGGCCGTTGGGGTCGTAATGACCTGGTAGAAGAATTTCATTGGGGAAACTCCGGCGGCAGGTACAGGCAATGAAGTGAGTTCGAGCTTGGATGGTTGACAGATCAAGTAGTCGTCGCTGTTGACCCGTCGTTTTCTCGAGACCGGGCTAGCTGGAAGAAAGTATGCGTTTGGGTTGATTGTAGGTTGTCTGATTCGAAGCGGCAAGGGTTTCTCTTCGGATTTCTTTTTGTCCGCTAATTGCGCCAATGATTTAGGGTATTTGAAGCTACTCGAGCTCAGTTTTGAGTCACCGAAGTTTCGTGGGTGACGGTTTGTGGCGCTGCGATATGATCGTAGGGTGGATGGCGAAATTGAGGTTCGAGGGAACGCGCTCCAGGCGACTGCGCGAGTTGTTGCGGTTGACAGAGCACCGCGCACACAAGAGGAAGCCAACTTGTCTAGAATGGAGAGTATTGAAGGGGAAATAATTGATAGAAAGCCCCTAGGTGTAGTAATGTCAAGGAGTAGGAGACTGGTGGATCCCCACGTTAAAAGAAAAAAAAGTGACGGTCGATTTCTGCATGACGGCCGGGCAGAAAACCCATTTGGACCGCCATGGAGCAACTCTCTTTTAATAAAATAGTACAATCGATAGCTAAATGGTATTTAAAATACTAAAAGTGCATTTGGGACATATTTGGACTATCAAAGAAGTCCATGAGGCTCAACAAATTTGAGTGTTTTGGTTATGCGCGACGCTTGAACATTAGACAGCCCTGAAACATGCAACACAGTGCTATAGCATCATTTTGACAAATTGACAAGCATTCTATTCAGTATTCGGCTAAACTACATCCAGAGTACAGGCTATGCAATAAAATAAGACAATCATATGGCCGTAAATATCAAGGTTTGGACTTTTACTCCACAGATCCTTCAGATACGCCAGTAAAGTAACCTCCAAAATTCCGTCGAGAAGGTCCTTCGTGGGAGATACACGATATATAGTAAGAGACAGGCGCCTTGAAACTCCCCCAGGGCATCTGGAAAAACAAAAGAAAAGACACCCCCCCATGATTCGCAAAATATGGCAGGAGGTTTCACCGTGGGTGTATAGTCACAAGACGATGACGAAGACAAAGAAAAGAGGAATCACATGTACAAAGAAAAAGGAGGCCGAAAGGGCAAGACGCTAATGGGGAATCACTGAAGGTGGGATGTGACAGCTGAGACACGCTCGAAGGCAGCGTCAATGCTGTTGCAAAGGGCGTTGAAGGTTCTCTTGGCCGAATCGCTAACTTCAGAGTTGTCAACGACGAGTTGGAACTGAGCAGTCTTCTCGGTCGAGACACCTTCGAAGGTGATGTCGGCAGCGGGGGCAGGAGAGTCAACAAAGAGAGCGAAGGCAGGATCAGACTCGTCAATCTCAACATCAGGGTTGACAACACCAATGTCAGACTGGCTAGGCGAGTCGCTAGCAGGACGGTCGACAACAGGAGCCTCATTCTTGGAGCTCTCGGAGATGCTGAAGGAAGATGAGGATTTTCCGGACAGAACTTCAGCATCAAGGGCCGGGCCTTCGGGGACCTCCATGACAGCAAAGACGGGAGTGTTGCCGTAGTTCATGTCGATTCCGGAGTTCCAGCCGCCGTTGTTCATGCCCATGCTGGAGGGGTCCATACCTTGGTTGGGAACCATGACCATATTGGCCTGGGGGGGTTGCTGCATCTGGAACTCTTGGCCACGGTTGGCATTCGTGTCCTTGGGCATAGCCTGCATGTTGGGCTGGGGTGCAGCCTGCTGGACTTGTTGCTGCTGCTGAGGTTGTTGTTGGGATTGCTGCTGGGGTTGAACGGGCATAGTGTCACCCATGTCGTTCAAGAAGTTGGAGAAGTGAGGAGATCCCAGAAGCATGCGGGCCAAGTCGTTCAGGCGGGCATTCTCTTCGTAAAGAGCGCGGTTCTGGAGGCGAACCTCGTGGGCCTCGTTGGTTCTAGCGGCCACCTCGCTTTCAAGCTGACCAATGTATTCTGGTGAGAGACGTTAGCACAAAGGACATTACATATGTATTCAAGTGTTCAGAGAGTCATACCCTTGCGGCGAGATCGGAAAGCGCGAGCGGAAACCTTGTTTCGCAACTGGCGGCGCTCTTTGCTGCTGAGCTTCTTGCCCTCCTCGCTAGCGAGAAGGCGCTCATCTTCATCCATGTCGGCCTCGTCCTTCCGGGCCTTGGCCATCTGCGGCATACCGTTGGAGGGACTGGGGGAGCCCTCGCCATTGGCCATAGCATTCTGGCGCATCTGCTGGAGTAGACGGGAGATACGCTCCTCGACCACAGGATCAGGGTTGCGGGGACCACGGGCTTGAGGCATAACATCGGGCACTTGATCCGGACGCTGCTGTATCTGAGGGCGGACCATCTCGCTTTGCTTTTGTTGCTGGGCCTTGGCCATCGCAGCCTGCTGCTGATGCATCCCGGGGTACATGCGACCGACCTGTGTAGACGGACCAGCCTGAGCCAGCTCATGGCCTCCGAGAGCGTTGGGATCGACATATTGGTTTTTGTGCCCAGGGTTTGCCGGGTAGAAGTATGGTGAGGGATTCATGTTTTCGGGATCAATCTCCATCTCTGACGGGTTCCGGCCCGGTGCGGTGTTGAAGTCGAATTGTGCGTCCTCGCGCTTCATGTGATGACCAGCATACACCTCGGCGTTCACGGGAAATCCTTGACCATTGTTGAAGCCCATCGGGACCTGGCTGTAAGACATAGACAAAGCACCGGGTGGGAGACCAGTCTGTTGTCTGTGTTCGTCGTACTGGTGGCTTGGGGCCTGGAATGCGAGGGGGGACTGGCCACTTGAGGCGAAGCTGGCACTGCGGGCGTCACTGGCACTGAACTCGGTGCTTGCGACCGACGGTTGGCTGACCATAACCTTTGAGCGGGAGGGGTCGGATGTGTAAGTGAGTTGATCGAAGTTGATGAATGAGTCTAGTTCTTGGTCATAGTTGGCAACGGGTTGCATCGGATGTTCTGCGAGAGTCGCCATGGTAATCTGAATAAGGCTGTCCCTCGACTGTGTAGAGATAGGGTAGATATGGCGTGAGATATGGCGTGAGATAAGTATGTGGGGGGTATAAGTGAGATAGGTTGAGAAGATTTAAGAAAGAGGGAAAATATAAGGATAAGAATGATCCGAAAAACGAAGGTCTAATGGAATATGGATTTGGATCTAGATGGATAATTGAACTTGGTAGAGAAATGGGGAAAGGGACAAAGTGTTCCGGAATAGCAACAGGGGATTGCGCGTCCTTTCTGAGTCAGCGGGGGCCTCAGGAATGCAATCCCGTGATTGGTTGCCACTGGACGGAACTTCCAATCTTGGATTGTTTACAATACCGTATCCAGGGAATGTATTTATGATTTTTAGATCTATACTCCGTGCTCCATAACGTTATTATTTATGTACAACATATATGCTTCATCTACAGAGTACTCTCTACTAGTGATAAATCCATGGGTAGAAAACTAAATTTAGTTAAATCTTTATATTCGATAGTCTATTAAACATTCAATATTCACAGTACTCCCCTATGAATACATATCCTCTACGGAGTACCAGTCAACATGTTAGAAGTGGGCCAATCTTAGGGCAAGAAGCATCTGATCCGAGTAGTGGCCGTCAAGTAAAACTTTCCAGGGCTAGGGTATTGGAAACGTATTGTATTGTAATTGTACCTTTTTTGTACCTTTCGTGACGCAAGTGGCTGTGCCATGTTTCTCCAGGGCTGTTTATCGAGGATTGCCTGCTTTAGTGATTTTCACATTCCTGTTGACATCAATGTTGGATTGGATCGCCTAAATGTACACAAGAATATCTCAATGGATTTAGGGCCTGAAAGCTCAAACTTCAAGAAAATACCTTACCAACCTTGTTCGGACTAAGAGTAACTGCAGCTAGCGGCTTTCGGGGCTGAGCCAATTATTTTGAGGGGCTTCGGCCATAATGCCGTGAGCAGTGGGTAAAAAAATGTGTCCTTACTTTCTGCAATTCGTACAACATACAACATGCAATATGCGTTGAGCCCCAGACCCATAATAGTTAATACTTACAATGTACTCCGTACATATGTACACATATTTATGCCAAGCAGATTGTGATCCAGGGTGCATTTCCCATATTCCCATGTGTCGACAAGAATCCCTTGTTTCATCAAAACTAGGATGTACGTACACCGGCGTCTCGCCAGGCCCCCTGAACCGGATAAACCACGGCGAACCAGTCAGAGATGTAGATTGGCCAGTCCGTCCTCTCGTGCTCCCGTGTGTGAGAACCGCAATAAGCTTTTCTAAAGTTGAAGCGGGTCGGCAAGAAAGGATGCCAAAGGAGAAGGACTGGGAGCCATTCAGGCTCGGTGGACTTACGCTCACGTGATACGGTACTCTATTCCTAATCAGGCTAGCTAGTCCGGCTTTATTAAACACTAAATCTCTTCCAGTCGATCTCCGAGGTCTCATAATCGAGTGCATTATCCATGGATAAATTCCATGCCGGTACCCTAGAATCTTCCTTCATTTCTATAGACTTGCCTATTTGGATTGCCCCTGAACCTTAACAAGGCGAAACACCACGGTAGACAGGGCAGACACGGTGGAGTAACTCATTACCCCTTTTTGATTTTTTCACCCGAAGAACCAACTTTCCCCTGAGTCTCGACTCTTCGGCAGCCCGCTTTGTGTTGCCAGTGATTATCTTGATCTACTACAAGATGTAGGGCTGACTCGGATTACCATTGATCCCCGGCCGCGTAGAGTGACTGCGTGCAAAGAGGCTGAGTTAATTCTGCGCCTCAGTGCCACAACAACCGCACTAACTGTAGTTTTATGCTTCTTAAAAATAGACACTGGAAAATATTCACGGCATTTCCCTAAAGTCGATAATGCCGATACATAAACGCCAATAGCTGACTCGAGTCGAACTACTCCGTACTCCGTACGTATTTCCTTTTTTGAAGTTTCTGCAAGAACGCCTCTTGTGCGGATCCTTTATCAAACTGTCCCGAGTTCGAACAGTGGATCTAGGCCATTGGCTCGATCTCCATCCACGCCCCAGCCATCACTCTTTTGCTATACTATTTGCCTGCTAATAGCTGCATATAATTGATTCTCGTGACATGGGTCGGTATGAAAAGTGCGTCTCTGCCATAGTAGCCCAGCATTACTTACGTATGCTATCAGCGCCTCGATTTTTTCATGCAATCACATACGTCTAGACTAGATCTCTTCCCTGGACCCCATTGTCTGGTTACCTGACGCCTCCTACTATAAGACCCGCCACCATGCCCTGATCTCCCAGCTTTTCAAGCCTCTAGACCCTTCACCATAAACCCTGACAACGGGCCCGGTTTCAGGTTATTTTCTGGTCGTCTGACGACTCGTCCCAGGCCCGCTCAAATTTCCAACAAGCATGGGCGTGGTCGAGACTCTTGAACGCTTTAGTGGATATGCAGAAATTAAGATCTAGATCTAGATCACACCTTATCGTGGATAATGAGTAAAATATGGACTATGTCCCAGCTTTGGTGCCTGACTAGAGATCTCGATCGGTCGCTCTGGACTTTGCTTGTTTGAACATTCGAGAACTAGACTCTAGTCTTCCCCGGTCTATCTCGAATATGGAGCAGAATGGAGAACATACACGTGTCGCTGTAGACTTTTGCTTTTCATGTTGCTAGCATTTGGGTAAGACGACCTTAATATCATGGTATAGGGCTAGCCCTTGATAATCTAGATCCCGACGTTTTCCAACATGCCTAGGGGACTAACGGAATATAGATGATATCATATTATTCGTTCGAACTCTCGTTGTCAATGCTATTGGCTAGGTGTATGACTACGTCCTTTTTGAGATTCAATTTAGAAAAGAAAAGAACTACATCTTGTCTCGAATATTTATCGACTGGCTTGGCTTCTTATTCTTCGTGGGATTTTGTTTTCGAAATTCGAATTTCTTGTCGTGTAAAGAGAGCACCGTTCCCTCTATATATATTTATAGTTTGATGCAATTAACCACAACGCACAGGATCAAAGAATTGTGAGTCACTGATACCGAGGTATATATAGGTACGACCTCTCATAATTTACTAAATAACTCATATTGGAAAATGCAAAATGCGAGAGCACAGTGATGCAAGTGCGACTTCGCTAAATGGCCAAGGAATGCGAGTCACTGCCTCAGGCACCGGTTTATTCCTCTTTCGGACCCCGACCCCGGAATGGCCATCAAGCAGCATCTAATTGTTCGCATTCGTTCATATTTGATTCGATGACTCAAGAATAAGAAGTTTAATGGAGTCATAGTGGCGCATTTTGATTCTGCAAAGGGCTTGAGTGCCGTGGCTGCTGTTGAGAGTTTTTTTTATATGAGCTCGCCAGAACCGACTTCAGGAATTACTTCAGATATCTAACACTTGAACCCTGGTGAAAACCACCCACGACTAAGAAATCTAACTAAATTACTGAAGCTATGACATCCGCCTCAACAATTCTGGCAACGTGCAAACAGACACGGTTCCATCTGCTAGATGACAATCCTTCGAAGGAGGTATGGGTAGCTACAATAATGATCGAGATGACCACTGACGTTGAAATTTGTGTTGTCAGATTGATGTAGATGGACTGAACATCATAGTCACATTATCCGCCCCCGAATCCACGGAAGATGCATCGAAATCAAAGACCAAAGGGAAATCAAAGGCCAAGGCTGCAGGGAGAGAGCTCATCTCAGACGCCCACCTACGACTCAAGGCAGGCGTTCACTATGGGTTGCTAGGTCGAAATGGAACTGGGAAGTCTAGTGAGACAGACCCCAACAATTAGCATTTGCAAGGCTTAGCATATTGATTTTACCAGCGCTCCTCCGGGCAATGGCAGAGAAACTCATTCCTGGCATCCCGCATGCGACGCGCATGGCGATTTTGCAGCAGACGGACGAACAAGATGACAAAACTTTTGGTGAAGATCCTAATCAGGACAAAACTGTTCTGGAAGCCGTTCTCAGCAGCGATGAAACAAGGAACGAGGCTGTTCGGATGGCGGAGTGTTCGTATGCTTATTCAATTGGAATTGCACCTGGCTGACCTCACAAGTCCTATCGAAGAGTTTTGAGACTGAAGATCCAATGCAGCCCGTGCGGGCAATTCGCAAAATCCGACACCAGAAAGCAGAAAAGCATCTCTTTCTAGCACACAAAAACGCAAGCCTGAAAAGCGGTGCTCGAGGTCTACAAGCAAGGAAAGACTTGAAGGCTGCCGAGGGGAAGCTCGAGGCCACATCAGAAATGTCGGTTGCATTCATTCGCGCTAGAAACTATATCTGACTTCTGTTAGGTTGGCACAGGATTTAGACGCCATCGATGCGGATATGGTCCAGTCGGATACCCAAGCTGCCGTCGAAACATTACAAAATTTACAGTCTCAACTCGAAGATGTAAGACTTTATACGACGGCCGTGCACCTACTCCATTAACGTGAAACTAGATGAAACTTGCCGATATGGAGCAACAAGCTCGTCGTATTCTCCTTGGTCTCGGCTTCAAAGAAGACGGATTCGGGAAGAAAGTTTCGACGCTCTCAGGTGGTTGGCGTATGCGATGTATGCTAGCCAGCATTCTTGTTCAAGACCCCGACATCATGATCCTCGATGAGCCAACCAATTTCCTGGATCTTCTGGGAGTGGTGTGGCTGGAGAACTACCTGAAACAGCTCCGCGACACATCAGAGACAACCATCGTCTTGGTTTCACACGACAGGGATTTCATCAATGCTGTCTGCGAGGAGATTGTCATCATCCGAGACCAGAAACTGACGTATTTCCGAGGGAACCTGTCTGCATACGAGCAAGATTTCGAGGAACAGAAACTCTACCTGGGGCGCATGAAGGAGGCTCAAGAGCGTCAGGTTGCACATATGGAAGCTAGTATCCGGGAGAATATCAAGATTGGAAAAAAGACCAATGACGAAAACAAGCTGAGACAAGCTAAGTCGCGACAGAAGAAAGTTGATGATCGGATGGGTCTCCAAGTCAGCGCGAACGGGGGGCGTTTCAAACTGAATCGTGATCTAGTCGGATTTCATCTCCAGAGTCGAGCTGAGATCGACGTTCCGACAGATGAAAAGGGCGCGACTATGAGTTTGCCTGATGCGACGGAGTTGCGGTTTCCCGGGCCGTTGGTATCGCTTGAGGGTATTGTTTTCCAGTACAAGAAAGCCGACCGTGTCATCCTGGACGACGTGAACTTGGTCGTTCATCTGGGTGATCGTGTCGGGATTATGGGTCTCAATGGTTCGGGGAAGACCACTCTGCTCCGAGTTCTGACGGGACAGCTATCTCCTTCCAAGGGCAAAGTGTCAACTCACTCCCGGCTGAAAGTGGGTTACTATAGCCAGCATTCCGTGGAAGAACTGCAAGAGCGTGGCCGAGGCGAGCCTAGCTTAACTGCACTGGGATTATTAACGATTGAAACCGAAGGATCCCTGAATGAAGGTGCTATTCGAGGTCTACTTTCTTCAATGGGGTTAGCAGGTCGTATCGCATCTGATGTCCCTGTTGCCAAACTATCAGGTGGACAATTGGTATGTGAAACGTGAAAGATCAACGTAAAACATTTGAAGCAAGCTAATAATATTATCAAATCTAGGTCCGCCTTGCATTAGCTCGAATCGTCTGGAGCGCACCACAGCTTCTCATTCTTGATGAAATCACTACGCATTTAGATTTCTACACTGTCACTGCATTAGCTACGGCTATCTCCTCATTCAACGGTGCTGTGCTTCTAATTTCACACGATCGTTTCCTTGTTCGATCTGTGGTCGAGGGCAAGCGAGACACTGAGCACAAACTGGACGAAGATTTCGAAGGACTAGAGGAGGAAGAGACTGAAGAAACGCCAAGGCGACGGTCTGTTTATGTGATTAAACAAGGCAAGATGAACGAACAGAAGAATGGGGTGGAACAGTTCGAAAAGAGCCTGGTGAAACGAGTGCAGAAGTTGTTACCGGCTATAGATTAGTTGATGTAGTGGACTCGATGACCAATTGAAATGAAGATATTATGACTCAGCACGGAGCCCGCCGAGAGCATGTGCGATAAGAGACATTCCCCTCATTCCTCCGCGGAGGACCTCTTGGAATATATATCTAGCTCCAACATGCAACATTTTACCCCTTGAAAAAACTTCCTCATGGCTAGCTTGTGCAAGCGGTTTTGGTCTTGCCCTAGGGCTACTCGCCAGTGGGGCATCCAGACTCGACTCCAGAGCACTCGCGCCGCATCAAGACCTAACGCCACCGTCACCTCCCCCGAATTACCACCTCCGCACACATCAACCGAATCCTCTAAACTATCAAAACTCAAGTCTGCGAAGCCCTTCTCCGATTTCCTCACCGATACCTTCAATCGCCAACATGACTATCTGCGCATTAGCATCACGGAACGGTGCAATCTTCGGTGTCTGTACTGCATGCCCGAAGAAGGTATAGACCTCTCGCCCTCTGCGAAACTGCTTACGTCCCCGGAGATTCTATACCTGTCCTCGCTATTCGTCTCACAAGGCGTCACTAAAATTCGATTGACGGGCGGGGAGCCGACGGTCCGCAAAGATATCGTACCGTTGATGCAGGACATTGGCAAGCTGCGACAAAATGGGCTTCGGGAACTGTGTTTGACAACCAATGGGATCTCATTACATCGAAAATTGGACCCGATGGTGGAGGCTGGGTTGACCGGAGTCAATCTCAGCCTGGACACGCTGGATCCGTTCCAGTTCCAGATCATGACAAGACGCAAGGGATTCGATGCTGTGATGAAGAGCATCGACCGAATTCTGGAAATGAACAAGGCAGGTGCGGGGATCAAGCTGAAGATCAATTGCGTTGTCATGAGGGGAATGAACGACCGAGAGATCCTTCCGTTCGTGGAACTGGGCCGCGAGAAACCGGTCGAAGTGCGCTTCATCGAGTATATGCCTTTCGGCGGGAACAAATGGAACCAGGGAAAGATGTTCTCATATCAGGAGATGCTGGCTGTCATCCGAGAGAAGTATCCCACATTCGAAAAAGTGGCCGACCACAAGAATGATACGAGTAAGACATACCGTGTTCCTGGCTTCGAAGGCCGCGTGGGATTTATCACGAGCATGACACACAACTTCTGTGGTACCTGCAACCGGTTACGCATTACTAGCGACGGAAATCTCAAAGTCTGCCTGTTCGGTAACGCCGAAGTTTCCTTGCGCGATATCATCCGCAAGGAGAACGGTGGGAACCCAATTGACTTGGACGCAATGAACAACCTGAAACTGTTGGAAACAGTACAAACTGCAGCACGCCTTAGTGATGAAGGCGGCTTGGTGAATGAGCGAGAACGTGAGATTCTTGACATCATCGGTATGGCAGTGAAACGAAAGAAGGCAAAACACGCCGGCATGGCGCAACTGAAGGATATGAAGAACCGCCCTATGATCTTGATTGGTGGGTAGCCATTTTCACTTTCATTTTCTCTTTTCATGATTGGAAACGCTTTATGACCTGTAAATCATTTCGGATGAACATTTCTTTTGGATATCCTGAAATTGGCGAGATCTTACTTGATACCATGTATACATGAAATTAATGTATTCGGACATTGTTACATTGAATCATCAGGCTGATAGATGAAATAGATAATAAACTGAAACCATGGAGGTCAGGATCTCACTCTTGGTCAACCATACCAGTACATATGCTTTCGCATCTCTCTGCAGCTTCCCAGAGTCGTCTATACCACTCTGGGCGCTCTAAACCAGAGACCGAAGACCGTATTCCTCGCCCATCCCCCTCCCTACCTACCACCTCAGACGCCGACCTCCCTCACCTCACACCATCCAAGACCGTACACATGACCCAGATCACCGAAAAACCCGAAACAAAACGCGTCGCTACAGCCGCCTGCACCGTCTCCTTCTCGAACCCACGACCCTGGGCAATCCTCCGCGAAGGCCAAACCACACACAAAGGCGACGTCTTCAGCGTTGCCCGGATCGCGGGTATCATGGCCGCAAAAAAAACGCCTGATATCGTGCCCCTTTGTCATCCCGGGATCGGCATTACTGGGGTCGAGGTTAGCGTGGAACTAGTTGGGCCTGCGCAGGACAGGGATCATGGTGCTATGCATGTCGTGGCGTCGGTCAGCTGTTTTGGTCGTACAGGGGTGGAAATGGAGGCTATGACAGCTACGATGGGTGCAGCTTTGACGGTTTATGACATGCTGAAGGCTGTGGATAAGGGGATGGTTATTAATTCTGTTAGATTGTTGGAGAAACAGGGTGGAAAAAGTGGGCATTGGGTACGGGAATAAGTTATATGTATGTAGTTGATATAGAGTAGTTATTTGGTTGATATATAGCTCGTAAAGGGCATTTACTATATGACCTCCCCTAACCCTAATGGGGTATTCTTCCTATGCATGATCAGCCTTATGGGCCAACCGTTTAAATTCTCCGTTCACCGTAGTTTCATGATTTTTTCCCTTTTGACCAATGATCTTTTCTATTTATCCTGATATTTATCCTGATATTTATCCTGATATTTATCCCGTTATAGCGATCATTTTTCTTCTTCTGCATTCCTGTGTGGCCGTTAAGATATTTTCGAGCCCACATAGTTAACTCGAATTGGCTTAGCTGTTCGGCCGTTGAGCTTTTACATTTTTTTCTTTCTTTTCTTTATTTAACTATATAATTCTCATAAATATTCTATTTGACATTAACTGTGTTAATTCGAAATATCTCTGTTGTGTGGGTTTCCCTGAAAAATCCTGCAAAAAAAAAAAAGAAACTTCAAGTTTTCATCATTACATCGATAACGCCTCCACGGCAAAGAATCCAACACACAAAACAGATTGCGCATTCTCAAGTCCTGGCGAATTTTGTCGCCAAATTAATATGCATGCACCGCTGATCCGTATGTGCACCTGGTCTACTTTGCCAATAATTTTCAACTAACCGTTTTATACAGTCCGCAAGTGGCGGAGGAAGACTGGGAACGCCATAATGGCAGTGCTCCCGCCTCTGAATTTCTTGACGCTACACTATCTCTATTTCATTGCTACATGCATGATCGCTAGTATCATTTTCTATTTAACATCGACGCCATGGCTCAGTGTTGCCTACGTGGACTCGATTTTCCTGTGTGTCAGTGCCATGACCGGTGCTGGATTGAATACGGTATGGACTGAATCTAATCTCATGTATGGACTGTTTCGTAGGCTAATGACCCAATTAACAGGTGGATCTGTCAACTCTGAATAGCTTCCAACAAGCAGTTTTGTTCGTCCTGCTTATTTTGGGCCATGCCATTCTTATCTCCCTCACCGTACTTCTAGTACGTAAGAGGGCTTTCGAGGCAAAGTTCAAGGGTGTCTCCGATGAGCGGGAAAGAGAGCGGTCTACTCGTAACCCCTCGCAAGTTGAACTGCAGGACCGGGAACCCGTTCAAGGAAGTACCGGGGCTGATCTCTCCGGCGAGAACACCGATGGACTCAGCTGTAAGCCACGCGCAAAGACATCTGTGCTGGTCCAAATCAAACCGGGAGAGTCATCATCCCGTGATGAACAGCAATGGGTGGACGACGACCAAAAAACCATTGGCGGCACACCCCGTCACCATCACCACCGAGTCTTCCCCATGGCTGGCATTGGGGCGAGACCGGATCTGCATAATCACCCCCGCGACGCAGTGCCCAATGTTCCCTTGGTAGTCGAGGATTCAGTATCTGGCTTCAAGGGACTTCTCCGTGGTACGCAGAAGTACATGGCGTCTAAGGGACTTGTGTCTCGCAACTCCCAGTTCCACGATCTCACTCCTGCTGAGCGTGATGAGCTAGGTGGCGTCGAGTACAAGGCCGTCTCATTTCTGTCGGTGGTTGTGTTCCTTTACTTTATCTTGTTCATTATCTTTGGCATGATCGGTGTCGGTGGCTGGCTGGAAGTCAATGATCCCGAAGTGACGCGCACGAATGGCCTCTCGCCTTTCTGGACGGGTGCTTTCTTTGCTGTTTCTGCTTTCGTGAACAGTGGCATGTCGCTTCTGGATGCTAATATGACTGCTTTGCAGTTGAAGTAGGTGGCCTAGACCCCTTATGTTCCAATCGTCAAGCTTGCTGACCTTCTCTAGTGCTTACCCACTTCTCACAATGGGATTCCTGATTCTTGCCGGAAACACCCTCTTCCCATGTTTTCTTCGGTTCATCATCTGGACCATTAGGATCATGCTTCCGGATCGGCCGAGGTGGCAGTCGTGGCGTATAACCCTTGATTTCATCCTGGAGCATCCTCGAAGGGTAAGTCATGTTGTCTTACTCTAATAGCTTGCAGAATCTAGACACTTATCATGAAGCCAGGTCTATACTAATCTCTTCCCTGCTCGCCATACGTGGTATCTACTTGGCACAATTATCATTTTGAACGGTATCGACTGGGCGGCATTTGAGCTGCTGTCTATTGGAAACAAAGACATTGAGAGTCTTCCTTCTGAGTACCGTGTGTTGGATGGACTCTTTCAAGCCCTAGGTATGTCAACCAATACCATCACCCGCGTCATATCCGAATCAAGCTAACGAATCCCTTCGAATAAAGCGGTACGCGCTGGTGGATTCTACGTTGTAACCATTGCCGATCTTCGCCAAGGTCTCTTGGTTCTCTATGGTAAGTGCCTTCAAAATCCCCACACTGAAAGATCATCATACTAACAGAATCTCTAGTGCTCATGATGGTAAGACATATCAATCTCACACTCCATACATCAAACCCCAAACTAACAAGTCCCCCAGTACGTCTCTGCGTACCCAGTAACACTCACAATGCGGTAAGTAACCCATGAATCAAACCCACACCAAATCAACCGCCACCTAACACACACACAGCAACACGAACGTCTACGAAGAACGCTCGCTAGGCATCTACGCGCACGACGAATCCCCAGATTCACCAGCAAACACAAGCCGCAGCAACGTAGTAATGGACCTAATCCGCCACCACCTCGGCCGTCCAGGCCCATCTGAGACTTCGCGCGGCTACTTCGTGCACCAGCAGCTCCGCTCCCAGCTCAGCCATGACCTGTGGTGGATCGCGCTGGCGGTATTCTTCATCGCCATCCGCGAGTCAGACCACTATGAATCCCAGCCTGTGGCTTTCTCCACCTTCAACATCATCTTTGAGGTTGTATCTGCTTACGGATGTGTCGGTGTCAGTCTTGGGTTCCCTGGGAAGAATTACTCGTTCTGTGGCGCATGGCATACTGTTAGCAAGTTGATTCTTGCGGCTGTGGCTTTGCGCGGTAGACATCGCGGTTTGCCCGTTGCTATTGATAAGGCTGTTATGTTGCCCAGTGAGTCCTTGGCTTGGGCTGAGGAGGAGGATGCTGCTATGCGGAGGGATAGGTCTAGGGCTTGGGGTCAGGACCATGGACCTGTTGGGTCTGTTTAGCTGGTGCATTTTGATATACCCCCTTTTTGCTCGTTGATTTATTGGACTGTTTTACAGAGCGTAGATTTATGAGACCTATGATGATATGAAGCTTGTTAAGATAAATGATTCTTTTTGTAGGACTGAGTAACTACCCATGGTGTATCCTGGTAAACAAAGACATATGCAATAACCGTGTGAAGTAGATGGACATGGACGTGGACAAGGAGATATACAAATTAAACAAAAAAACTAGACGATCTACTCGTCCTCCATCTCCAGCTCGTCTTCATCTTCACTCTCGATCTCGGCTTCCTCCTCGCTCTCCAATTCCTCCTCACCCTCATCCTCATCCTCGCTGCCATCATCACTGCCAGCAACACCACCCATCTCCTCATCCTCTCCACCGTTCTTCTTCGCCTCCTCTCTGCGCTTCTCTTCCTCAATACGACCCTCTTCGAGGACAGCAGCACGTTCCTCACGCAGCTTGCGCTGCGTCTTAACGAACGCACCGACAGGAGTAGTCTCCCAGTCAACATCCTTGAGGAAAGATTCGACGCTAGAGCGGTTGCGGGGAGCATACGAGACGTTCATACGACGCTCCTCGATCCAGCGGGCATTGGTCTCAACCTTCTGCACGAGCAGCAGGATCATCTGGTTGATCTTGGCGTTCTTGTTTCCACCGCTGCGGGCAGAGACCTGCTTCAGCCAGCGCTTGAGGGAGACAACGACGGGCACGGACAGTTCCGGGAAGGCAATGTGCTTGGACCACAGGACGAAGAACTCGGAGAGGAGCTCGGCGACCTGCTCACCAATGCCGTCCTGGTAAGTGCGCGAGCGCAGGTAGGATTTAGGCGCGCGGATCGCTGTGTTGAAGTCCAAGGGCTTGAGCGTGCTGGACTTGGGGTGCTTGCGCATCTCCGCGGAGGTCAAGACCTCAAGAAGTGAAGCTGAGAGCGGGATATAGGTGCCTGTGGCGCGGGAAATGCGGAGCAGGGAGCGCGTCAATTGGAAGCGCAGAGGGAAGTACGTGGCGGTTGGGATGAGGCGCATGGCGCCCAGGGTGATTTGCACGACGGGGTAGATGAGGGGACGCAGAGCGGACTGCTTGCCGATTTGAGCCTCGACAAGGCCATCGCAGTGCTGTGAAAGCACTCGGGACCAGAAGTCCAGTGAGTGCACGTATTGCCAGTTGTAGATGGTCTTGTAGGACTCCTTGGAGGTGTTGGTAATACTCTTGCGCAGGTGCATAGCAAGCTGACGAATGAAGGAGAATCCTGCTGTGTATGAGACGTTCTGGTCGATGCCCCAAATTTCGGCTGCGGAGTTCTTCATCAGGTTCACGCCTGCTAGCGTGTGCACCGTTGTGTTGCGGCTACCCTTGACAACACCCTCATAGGTGGCCTTGAGCACACTCTCTCTGATACCTGCATCTCCCAGAACCATAAGGCGGCGCAGAATCAAGAAACCTGTGATACGGGTGGCGTCGGCCGTGGACACATCAGCCCAAATTCCGACGACAATCTTAACGAGTGTCTTCAGCACCTTGCGGAACTGAAGAAGGTAAGGCAGCATGGGCTCAATTGACGCGAGGGTCAACTTGAGTGTCGATGCATCGGACAAGTTAATCAGAAGCTGGTGAACTGAAGCAGTGTGCGATTTGATCAGAGGTGTGAGGGTCTTGAACTTTTTGGAATCCAATGACACCCTGATCTTGCCAGAAGCGCTCTCCTTGACGGGGAGATGGTGGGCCAGGACCTTGGGGATGGTGTTGAGGGCCGTGACGAGAACCTGGTGGTAGACGTTCTTGTCGGAGATGGTGTATTTTTGCTCGGGGGCATCGGGGTCATTGACATAGGCGGCCGCACGGAAAGCGAGCACAGCCTGGCGCATGGCTCGGATCGAGTTCTGCTCCTCCATCAACTTCTGCCACTTCTTGACCATCTCAATAGTGAGGGTCTCATCCTCGGGCTCCTCCTCTTCCTTCTTGGACTTCTTCTTCTTCTTTTTAGCCGGTTCCTCGTCTTCTGGTTCTTCGCTTTCGCTCAGAGCGTCAACCTCTGAAAGATCGCCTTGGTCACCGAAATCGAGCAGTTCAGAATCGTTTTCCTTCAGATATTTATAGAACTCAGGGTCCTTGTCCTTCAATGACTCCAGCTGGTCCTTGTGCTCGTCGTAAGCATCGACGCTGTCTTCATCACTCTCGCCCTCAGAAGCCTCGGCGTCCGCCTGTGCCTTGTCTTCTGAGCGCTTGCGCTTGCCGATCTTGGGGGTGGTATCCTTCTTGCTGGCCTTCTTTTCCTTCTCCTCGGGAATATCGAAGCCGCCAGCGAAGAAGTCGTCGACGTTCATTTCGGAAAAGGCATTTTGTTTCTTCGCTTCCTCCGGGTTCGCTGCTGCGGCGGCTTCGGCTTCGGCGCGGCGAGCAGCACTTTTTTCCTTGCGCTTGTCGTTCAGTTGATGTCTCTGCTTGATCTTGGCATGCGCTTTGCGTCGCTCGAGGACATCCGGCAGACGGTTCTGCACGAACTTCTTGGTCGATTTTTTACCTCCAACCATTTTGAGAGATTAATGCAGAAAAGAGTCTGCAAATGTAGCTTGGTCGAAAAATGGCTGGTCAAAAAAAAAATTTGGGGAGAAAATCGGCGGGTCCGCCTTTCAGACCGCCTTTGGCATCGGGCGATAACGTCCAGACAATCTACAAGACAACAAGACGTCCTTCGCACTTACGATTGACGATTGACGATTGACGACTGACGGTTATTGTACATATCGAGAATTTGTCGAAAATGTACTCACAACGCCCACTTTCGTATGCGCCAACCCCCTATAGCTACACACCTAACCCCGCCCGGTCGGCCACAATCAACCTCGATGAAGTATGGATCCTTGTCTCCGCATTGATAGTCGTATTGACTAATGACTTATCTTAGGAAGTCAAATTAGCATCCAGCTCAACCGAACGCGACTTATACGAATCACTAGCCGAAATCTATAGCATCATCGTCACACTCGATGGACTCGAGAAAGCATACATCAAGGACGTGGTCACCGAGGCAGAATATACCGAGACATGCACAAGGCTATTGAAGCAATACAAGTCTAGTCTTGGAGATGAGACAGTGTCGCGGGAGTTCGTGGATCTAGAAACCTTCAAACGGACCTGGGGTGTGAGTGTTCTCCATTTTACCCCGCAAACTCCAAAGCATCTCTGACGCCAGGTGGACGATATAGTTAGAATGCCCACGAGCCACAGAGCGATTGCGCATCGGTCTTCCAGCTACAGTTGAACAAGCTTCTCACGGTGCATCAGCCCCCAGCATGGGCGCAGCAGCGACGGGACAGGCTGGCGGTGCCTCGGGTAGTCTTATTCTTGCAGCAACCGAAAACTTCATCACCTTCCTCGATGCATTGAAACTCAACATGGTATCTAAGGATGCACTGCATCCGCTCTTATCGGAGGTGATTCAGTCTGTGAACAAGGTAACAGATACCGATTTTGAAGACCGCGGCAAGATCATTCAGTGGTTGATCGCATTGAATCAAATGCGAGCTACTGAGGAATTGAGCGAAGATCAAGCGCGTGAGCTTGCATTTGATATTGAGCAGGCTTATCAGGGTTTCAAGGCAACGTTGAACTGACTTCGGGAATCATTTACTTGGTAAGGCGTTTATATGGACGGACAGTATAGATACCATTATGTTTTCATGTTAACATGATCCTCAGTGATTGCTAGCTTAATATACCCACTCTGGCTTGTTTTTGGTTGAGTCCTTGTAAAGTACATTGATTAGGGGCATCTATTGTATTCCTAAAACAGAATCTAGGTCAGCGGTATACGCTGTTCGGGCAAGTCTACCCTTCTTTTCTCATTCGCTATCAAGAGTCTTCGTTTTTATGATTCCTGTTGTTGTGTTGATATCTTGATGCCTGATAATCTAGGCGACAGTCAACCCGCGGAACGGCAGCGCCAGCCTTTCCTCTTTGGGAATATTTTCTTTTTTTCTCCGCCACATTTCGTCCGATTCTCTTAGCTGGGAGACTAATTTGTTGCTTTACATTCCTCTCCAGCAAGACTTAGAGATCATACAACATAGAGTTATCACCATGATCAGCGCTACAGATGAGCCCCTACATGGTTAGTTCACAATCTACCCCTCTAGTCCATTCGGTCCACAAAAGATAATGGAGCTGATAAGCGCAGTGCTTGATCTCCCGCAACTCTACCAAAAGCCCTCGGGAACCGATCTCGTGAAAGCTTTAGCTCTGTTGAGCTTACAGCCACGCACATTTGGCACGACCGCGGATGTCGTCAAAGGCCCCGCGGTCCAGCCCGCAGGAGTGACTCGGTATCTCACATCCATCATCGCCAGTCCACTCGCATGGCTCGATACCGAGGAACTCCGGGAGGCAATCTGGGATACGGCCGCTGCACGATTAAGTGAACGGTCTGGTCGAACCGGTAAGCAGGCCACCGTCTCTCCGGCTGTGTTATGTTATCTCGCTGACCGTGACTCATTTGCCACCAGCTATGCCGGCAATGTCTCGAATCTTCAACGTGCCCACCGGCTCCGGCGAAGAATACACACTGACCCTCCACGAACCGTCAATCACGGCGGATAACCTCGGTATGAAGACTTGGGTGTCTTCTTATCTTCTCTCGCGCCGGCTTCACAACCTCAGATCGCCACCGGCACTTGTTTCCTCTTCGGCTGCTCCCTCCACATTGAAACCTCTGCGGGCACTCGAGCTCGGGGCTGGAACCGGATTAGTCGGGCTTTCCTTCGCGGCTCTGCAGGGTAAATCTGCCACCGTGCACCTCACCGACTTGCCCGAAATTGTCCCCAACCTCGCCCACAACGCTGCGTTGAACGTAGAACTCCTCACCAGAACTGGGGCGACTGTGACCACCGGTTTGCTTGACTGGTCGGTCACGCCGTCGCCACTTCCAACTGCGGAAGAGCAGTTTGATGTGATTCTTGCCGCGGATCCATTGTACTCGCCCAACCATCCCAAATGGTTGGTCGACACCATTAAGCCCTGGCTTAGCCGTGGGCTCGATGCGCGGGTCGTGGCAGAGATGCCACTACGAGATGCATATCTGCCGCAGGTGAAGGAGTTCCGGCAGCGAATGGGCGAGTTGGGTCTGGCTGTTGTTGAGGAGGGCGAGGAGATCGGTTACGATGACTGGGAGAGTGCCGATGGAGGCGCGCTGGCCGTCAAATGTTGGTGGTCGATTTGGGGATGGAGTGAAAAGGTATAATGGCAGTATTGCCAGGTCATATTGGGAATGGTGACCAAACGAAATGACGAATAATAACGATACACGATAGATTAGAATAGGGATTCCTAGACGTTGGTTATTGAGCAATGCAAGCAACCTTCCAAAGTCAGACCTTAAAAATGAATTTCTCGTATCATTTTTTTTCAGTGGAAATCAACTTGATGAATGAGGAAACATTGTTGGTCGACAGAAAAGAGGAGCAGGTCCATCACGTGGCGATGACGTCGGTGTCACCATTTTGATGGATCGTGAATTTCTACTTGGTCCTGTGTTTCCAAGGATTCAGAAATTCTAACAAGAATGACTTGTGTCTATACTCATTTGTCAAAAACAGATATTATCTACTTCCATGTGGTCAGTCAAGAGCCCAACATTATTCAAATATCAAGCAAATCATACTAATGCGACAATAGACCTGAGTCCAGACCAAAACGCCAGAATACCAGCTCCAAATTCTCAAAACACCCATACCAACGTGCTATTCATAGCCGACCAAATACAAGGATCTGAATCGCGACACAATTGCATATACTACCATCCATATACCGACTGTGGTTCGGCAAACATCGCATACCTAATATCGCATACCTATATCCCATATCCCACCAACCACCTACATAATGATCGGACTTCTAGCCCTCACCTCCATTCCAACAGTGACGGGTGTCGCCCTCGCTTCCAGTGAGCAGCGCAAAGCAAACCAGCGCAAAGAAGAGGCCCGTCGCATGGTGAAGTTCAACATCGTAGCAGAATGCGATGGGGACACAGACGATGATCGCGAATTGAACGGGATGGCTGTTGTTGTAAGAGATGAGAAGGTAAGGAACCCAAATGCAATAGAGACGCCAACAGTCCCTACAGACTTCATAACCAAAAACCAGATTACAAACTAGACTAACACATCTACCCTCACAGGTCTACCTCGCCGACCCAGATCCCTCCAAACGATCACCACCAGCCTTCACAGCCCTAGCCTTCTATATCGAGTACCCCGAACCGGAAGAATTGAAATACCTCAAGCGCGAGCGCGGTCTCGGCCTCCCGACTTACGTCCAGGACAACCCGCCCCTTCTCAACTGGATCTATGCAGATACCGAAACGCATGAATTGCGGTACGGGAATCGGTCGCAGAGTGTGGAGCAGCTGGTTGAGCCATGGGACTGGTGTAAGAATGAGAAGTTCATTTCGCTTGAAGGGAACCAGAATTCTTTTATTGCAGTTGAAGAGGAGGAGGGTGAATGGGCGCTTCATTATGATCGTGATGGCGACGAGCTTGCGGGCGTTCTTGAGGAGCAAGGTTTACTGGATTGTGCTTTTGTGCCTGTCAAGTTGGTGAGGAAGGTTGTTGAGGAGAGACCGCCGCCACCACCTGCTGCTCAAGCTGCAGCTCCTCGGGGCCAGGGGAATGGTCAGAGCCAGAAGTAGATGGATGGATAGATATCATGATTGAGACGAGGGACTTTTATGTGTATATACTTCATGAGATGACTTAATGCGTTTATGATATGATCGTGATTAAGGGAATACCGCGGTAGCAACCTTGGAATAGTGTATTGTACAGTAGAAATTTGAGCATTTAATCATCCAATCCACCCCAGCTACCAGTATCGCTGACGTTGCCACTAGTCGCTGCGGCAGCCTTCCTGTTACGACTGGCCTCGATAGCACCCCTTTTGTTATTCTCCAAGCGACGCTCAAAGCCACTCTTGGTACTGATTCTCATACCACGAGCGCCCTTTCCATCATCCTCCTTATCGGTCAATCTTGGGGCCTGGCGCGCCTTGACACCATGCCTCTTCATATCCTTCTTGCTGTTCTTGCTCAAGTTCGGCAGAGCGTCGAGCAGCCATTTCTGGATGGACTTTTCGCCTTCTTCACCGCCGCGTAGCTTCTCGCTGACGTCGATGATGTTGGCAATGCTCTTCACGTAGGGAATGTCCTCCTTGGTGTAGTAGGTGACAGCGATACCGCCCTCGCGACCAGCACGACCGGTTCGCCCCACGCGGTGGACGTAGACGGCGGCCGAGTTCGGAATATCGTAGTTGACTACGCCGTTGATACCGCGGAAGTCGACACCGCGGGCTAGCAGATCTGTTGTAACCAAAATCCAGATCTCGCCTTTGCGGAAGTCGCGCATGATATCGGACCGTTGGCCATCTGAGAGATCGGAGTGGAGAACCGCAATACGGGAGGATCCACCGGCTTCAGCAGGGATATCATATTTGAGTTCGGAGTGTAGGGCCACCGCACGAGGGATGGTCTGTGTAAAGATGAGGAAGGGAGGACGAAGGCGGATATCTGATGCTGAGGCTGCAGCGGGGCGAAGAAGTTGGCGAAGTCCCATCAGTTTACCCTGCTCTGTTGCTGCATACACGAGCTTGTGCTCGATGTTGGGGATTGCAGAGTCTTTCAATCCTACAACCAGACGAAGTAGTGCATGTGGCTCGCTTGGCTTTTGTCCTAGATCTTCCAGTCGCTCTTTGATGGTCAACTTGGTGAGATCCTCGATATTGGATCCCATGGTGGCTGACCAAAGGCCGACACGCAAGTCGGGGTGTGAGCATGATTTCCAGATATCCAGTGTCTGTTCTCGGAACAACGGGTCCAAGAGGACATCAGCTTCATCCATAACCAAACTCCGCACTAGAGGTAATGTTGCCATGGTGGTTGTCCGATTCGCAGAAAGAGCATTGACCAACATCAGAGGCGTAGTGACGAGAATATCACTCTTGGTGACCGGAACATTGGCTCGCTCCTTTGCTGGCTTGCTTTCGGCATCTTCATCTTCCGACCCGGATGATTCTTCGCTGTTCTCTTCAAGAACCTTGGCGCCAGCACCACCATCATCTCCAACACGCATACCCTTTCTCATCAGCGTGATCTTCACGCCAGTTCCAGCCACTAGCTTGCGGCCCTCATTGACGATCTGGCTTGCAAGCTCCCTAGTGGGCGCCACAACCACAGACAAAATACCATGCTCGTCGGGGTTTGAGTGGTGGTGTCGAACAATTTTGTTGATCACAGGGATCAAGAATGACAATGTCTTGCCGCTGCCGGTGGGAGCAACGACCAGAAGATCTGGCTCAGAAGATTCTCCAAGAAGCAACGGAAGGGTTCCAAGCTGGACCTCTGTAGGTACGGTAAATCCTTGCTCTGCAACGTTCTCTGCGAGTCGCGAGGAGATCTTGTATTTAGACCGAAGTTCCTTGAAGTTAAGCAGGGGCTCCGGGAACAAGCGTCTGGCACGCTTCTGCTCCTTCTTACTGAGAGTCGGCGCCTCTTCTTTCTTTGACTTCTTCTTTTTCTTCTTGGAATCTTTGGTAGATGTAGGCTGGACTTGGATCTCTTCTAAGTCGCGCATGTCTGTAACCTTGATCTTGTGTGAGTTCAAGATAGTGCGACGCTCCACTTCATCCATGGAATCATCGTCATCGGATGCAGCATCCTCAGCAGACACTTTCTCATCGTCCTCGGTCGCAGCAGTCGCAGCAGCGGTTTCCGTCACACTGACTGCAGGGCGCTTGTTGGAACTGAAAAAGTCGAGATCAGGGACATCTTCCTCATCCTGTTGAACGGCAGCGCCTCTTTTTCTTTTTTTGCCATTCTTGGCAGACTCGAGCTTGTCGGTCTCCGCGGTCCGGAAGAGCTGCGGGTTAGCTGCTTTTCCAGTGGACGGTAGACGAGAGTCTGTAGCCGACGAGACGGGCTTTAATTTTGTTGACCGAGTCAACAATCTGAACGCATCCATTTCTTTTGTTGGTTGAGTCGAAAATGTCGTTGATATTGTGAAAAGAAAAAAAAGTGGTCCGCCGACTTTCCTCCCGGGCCAATCAGCGTTGTGCGTCATCTATCACCGCCGCCGAGGCGGAGGACAAAACAACGAGAGAAGAATAATTTCCACAGGTGGAATAGTCTGGACGTAATGGACATACCATATCAGGACTACTATTCGTACCCAGGGAATCTGGATCATGGTTACAGAGAGATTTATGGAGGAAAGAGAAGAGGAAAAGTCGAGATCAACAGACTTTCAGATTACAATGGAGCATACAAACAGTAGCATTTACACATTCAGAGATCACAAACAGTACAGGAAATGAATTGCAGTTTCAAGGTCTATCTCAGACAACAGTTTAAATTCCATCGTCTATCATACACAGCGCGGGAAGATTAACATAGGAAAAAAAGGAAAGGACGATTCTCTTCTATCCACATCCACTTAGTGCGCGTGCGCAGGCTCGCCACGGTAACCAATAATGTTCATGCGACCGATCATCTCGCCAACAGTGAAGAAGCCAATGACCTCAGCGGCAGTGACACCGGCGAAGGCGAGCTGCTTGGGGCTGGCGTTGCGGATAGAGGCGAGGATAGTCGAGGGGGAGGGGAGGGTCTTGAGGGCGGCAGGGTTGCTGATGAAGGGCTGGAAGTAGGACTGGAAGGTGGCCAGGTTGCTAGGAGAGATTGTTAGATTGGGGGTAAAGGGTCGAGTACCGAGTACGGAGTCCGACTTACGGAGGAGCCATGTTCTGGCCACGGAACACCAGTCTGCCGAGCTCAATTCCGACCTTGGAGTAGTAGAGGGTAGGAGGGATCAAAGCTAGATTGATTGATGGTTAGCTATACATCTTATACAAATGTAACCCACGGATTGAAGTCAACAAGGAGGTCGGGATTGGGTGGCACAATTCCAACCGGATCAATCGGTCAATCATTGGCTTGCTCTTTAGATGAATGCCCAATGTCCAACGCTCCAGTGTAGCCATCCAAACAGGTGAAAAAAACAAGAGTGTCCCTTACAATCGACGAAAGAGATGACCTTGCCGGCGGGTCCACCGATCTTGCGGAGGGCACCAGCGGCGTTGGAAATGGCAGGACCAGCGGAAGCAGAGACCTTGGACAGACCCTCAGAGGCCTTGGAGGCAGCTGAGGAAGCAGTCTCACCAGCCTTGGAGGCAGCCTCCGAGGTGGACGAGGCGTGTCTGACGACGGTTCTCCGGGTCAGGAACTGCGATTGCCGCAGGACGGCACGGGTGGCGGCGGGCATTTTGAATACTGCGGAGGAAATGAGTGGAAAAGAGGAAGTAAGCAAAAGACACCCGAAGCAATCGCTAATAGGAGAGCAGTATGATCTAATGATCTGGAGTTTCGCGCAACGGCAGAACCAGATGAAGATTTGACGCTCGGGAACTTCAGGAATTGCGGGTCACGTGAGTCGCCTTTTGGCCCAAGTAAACAATATACTTTTCTATAGATCTAGAGGGATTTTAGGGGATTTATAGGTTTACCATTTATATGTTAAGCCCCATCTTGCTTAGAGTTGTGAATCTAAAAATTAATAAGAACCCTAGCACTTTGCTATAACATTGTACCTGCATCCGACCCCATTAGTTAGTTGATCACAACCTGGAACTATACTCCGCATAGTAGAATTAAGGGAATACGTTTTTTTTTTCTTCTAGAAGGACTAATAGACATAATAGCTTCTTTCTCTTAAGAAATACTGTACAGGATATATCTACCAAAAAAAATGTACATATTAAAGCAGTTGTGCGCCGATATATATATAATGTAATGTACCGCAAAGCTGCACTATCTGTTTTCCGTTACTAACAAAATTAAGTGGAAAAATCTGAAATGTGATCCAGACCATGCATCAAGGATAATAGACAATAGATATATCGAGAAACAAAGACAGAGTATCGTCAAATTTACGTTAAGAAGAATGCGGGTGGCGATCTATATAGTCCAGAGAGAACCCGACTAACATAAAAACTACCTAGGAGGGTATATATATAAAGAGCGATCTATTTCAGGTGGTTATAAATGATGCTACAGTAACTATTATTCAATTACATGTGCCTCTGATGTGCATTTATCATCACCTTGCAATTGTGACACTACCAAACAACCGCAGCAGCCAGTCCAATGGACAATTGTATAGAGTAGACCTGGGCTTAGTCTTTGTCTCACACAATACTACCTACATCCATGGATGTATACATAGTAAGTAGTCAGATGATAATGATTGTTACACGTCTCCTCGCTATAGTTTGAAATATCCGAGAGATTGGTTGTTGGATCCCGATAGGCTTGTAATTGGGAACAAAGTATCGATGCATGGTAAGACAAGTTGTATCCATGTTATACATATAGGTATCATATTTAGATATATAGTACTCCGTAGAGAGATATCCATACGCAGGTAGAAAAATAAATAAATAATGCCTGAGGCTATAAAATGGAGTTTGCACTGTTTGTCTCGGAAAAAAGCATTTGCTCCACTTGAAATTCACCTCCACCGGAGAATTACCTCTCTTGATACAATTCTCACATGGTATACCTTTTGACTTGAACCAGAAGTACTTTAGATTGTTGAGTATGAACCAGACCAAGATAACATGAGGAAACAATCCTGGAAGGAAATTGAAACGGCATCATTGAACAATATTAACCGATAGCCGATCAACAATTCGGCCCGAGACTGAGAGCGGGCAAGGGTTTCCCAATTCAGACGGAGAAGGGAGTTGAATCCCCCCGGTTAAATCGAAAGCCCCCTCCACTCCACTTTTTTGTTACTCCATCTATCAACGTGGGGTTGAACAATGTGAGATCACCGGACACCAGATTTTTTGTTTCGAGTATTAAAGTGGCTGTTCCCTCGTATTAATGCATTCATTCTCCATTTTCTTCCTCTCCCCTACCTCCGCACTACACAATGACTTCCGCAACAACCGTCACCAAGGCCAACATCGGTGTTTACACCAACCCAAAGCATGACCTTTGGATTGCCGAGTCCACCCCCACGGCAGAGGACATCAATGCTGGCAAGGGCCTGAAGGCTGGCGAGGTCACAATTGAGGTGCGCAGCACCGGTATTTGCGGATCTGATGTGCACTTCTGGCACGCCGGTTGCATTGGCCCCATGATCGTCACGGGCGACCATGTCCTTGGTCACGAATCAGCCGGCCAGATTCTCGCTGTTGCCCCTGATGTTACCCACCTCAAGGTCGGCGACCGTGTTGCCATTGAGCCCAACGTTATTTGCAACGCCTGCGAGCCCTGTCTGACCGGTCGCTACAACGGTTGCGTCAATGTCGCTTTCCTCTCCACACCACCCGTCGATGGCTTGCTCCGGCGGTACGTCAACCACCCTGCCGTCTGGTGCCACAAGATCGGTGATATGAGCTATGAGGACGGTGCTTTGTTAGAGCCTCTCAGTGTGACCTTGGCGGCTGTCGAGCGCAGTGGTCTGCGTCTCGGTGACCCACTGCTCATCACCGGCGCCGGTCCTATCGGTCTGATCAGTTTGCTCAGCGCACGCGCCGCTGGTGCCTGTCCAATTGTCATCACTGACATTGACGAGGGCCGCTTGGCCTTCGCTAAGTCCCTGGTTCCTGAAGTGCGCACCTATAAGGTGGAGATTGGCAAGTCGGCCGAAAAATGTGCCGACGGTATCATTAATGCCCTAAATGACGGCCAGGGTTCTGGCCCTGATGCGCTGCGCCCCAAGCTGGCCCTGGAGTGCACCGGTGTCGAGAGCAGTGTCAACTCCGCCATCTGGAGCGTCAAGTTCGGTGGTAAGGTGTTTGTTATCGGTGTGGGCAAGAACGAGATGACCATTCCCTTCATGCGTCTCAGCACCCAGGAGATCGACCTGCAGTACCAGTACCGCTACTGCAACACCTGGCCTCGGGCCATTCGTCTGGTTCAGAATGGTGTGATTGACTTGCGCAAACTGGTTACTCACCGTTACTCCATTGAGGACGCTCTCAAGGCCTTTGAGACCGCCGCTAATCCTAAGACTGGCGCCATCAAGGTGCAGATTATGAGCTCGGAGGAGGACGTCAAGGCCGCCACTGCTGGCGAGAAGTTCTGAGCTAAGAGTGAAAAAGATGAGCGGTATTTGAGAACATCAGCGGGTTTCTGGTTGGGATCAAGAGCGGCTGTTGGCGTTTGAAGATTTTCTTTTTATATTCATGAATGATGCCTAGAGGATGCCCTTGGGCAGAATAGAAGCCCATGAAATGGCTATTTTATTTCACACAATTTTTGGTTAAAGGTAGAAGGTAGAAGGTAGACACTGGACCGACACCCACATTAAAGAAATAGATGATGGTTTGGGGGACCTTGCAAGTCAAAATCATCTCACGTCATTCTCGGACTTCAGCTGGGCCTCATCTGGGAGAAACAAAATCAATAACAAGGAGCCTAAAAATAAGACCCTGCAGCATGAATCTGGAGCTATTGGAGCTACTGTACTATGTACCTCGTATAGGCCCGAAATCGGGCGCCGATCATCGCCAAGAGGGAGCATCCGATAATTGCCCGTTCCCCCGCGCAACAAGGATTTGGCGATGTGACAGCGCAATTGTCAATGTAATGCTATGCAATGTCACTCATCATGTGGCCGGCAAATGTATCTTTCTCTAGCATCCCCTTGATCTATGTTGTATCACTCCGCACTCCCCCTCCATTTAGATATGGGCCAGTGCATCCCTTAAAAGGGTGCACTGTCCCTCTTGTCAATCTACGATTTTTAGTGTATCCTGCTGTGTGCATGCTGTGTTTGTCCTGTGCTTCAATGCTCGCCCGATTTTAAACATGAAAGGCACATTGTTTCTCCTGGCTCCCCTCGTGGGTGCCGCTGTTCTGGGATCAACGTCACAGCTTGACGGTTGTCCTGGCTATAAAGCCTCCCATGTGAAGCAGTCGGGTCAGAGGTTGACTGCTGACCTCGATCTTGCTGGGGATACCTGTAATACCTATGGCACGGATCTTCCAAACCTAAAGCTCCTTGTAGAGGCACAGACTGGTATGTTGCAATACCCCTATACTCCATCCCTAGCTATGAATGTATACTCATCGTTCTACTAGAAACTCGCCTCCATGTCATGATCTACGATGCCGATGAGGAGGTCTACCAAGTACCAGACTCTGTTCTGCCCAGACCCGAGAGTGCAAACGGGCATCAAAAGGAGTCCGCCCTTCGCTTCGACTTCGAAGAGAATCCTTTCTCATTCCGTGTTCTGCGCGGGGATGAAGTGCTCTTCGACACTTCTGACACCAACATCATCTTCCAGTCTCAGTACTTGAATTTGCGCACTTGGCTTCCCAATGATCCTAACCTGTATGGTCTGGGCGAACACAGTGATTCGCTACGCCTGCCTACCACTAACTATACTCGCACTATCTGGAACCGTGATGCATATACCATCCCTTCTAACTCAAACCTCTACGGTACTCATCCTATCTACGTTGATCACCGTGGAGAAAAGGGCACCCATGGTGTCTTCTTTTTGAACTCGAACGGCATGGATATCAAGATCGATAAGACTGCTGATGGTAAACAATACCTCGAGTATAACACTCTCGGTGGAGTCCTAGACTTCTACTTCATGGCCGGTCCGACCCCCAAGGAAGTGAGCGAGCAGTACTCCGAGGTCGTTGGTCTTCCTGTTATGCAAAGCTACTGGACTTTTGGAGTATGTTATTTCCACATCGGATTTTTGAAATTGTGTTCTAATTAACATTCTTCCAGTATCACAACTGCCGATATGGCTACCAGGATGTCTTCGATGTGGCCGAGGTAGTTTACAACTACAGCCGTGCTGGGATCCCACTCGAGACTATGTGGACCGACATTGACTACATGAGTGGTCGACGGGTGTTTACTCTAGACGATGAGCGGTTCCCTGTGGACAAGATGCGCGAGTTGGTTTCGTATCTTCACAAGCATGACCAGCATTACATTGTTATGGTCGATCCGGCCGTCAGTAACTCTGGTAAGTGTGATAATTACTTGCTCCTCCTCATTCCGCTCTAACAGTGAGTGTGACACTAGATAACGGTGCTTTCAAACGAGGCCACGACCAGGGCGTCTTCCTGTACCGTGACAAGGAACAGAACGAACTCTACGAAGGTAAGTTTACCAACAGAACCACAATATCCACCGTTCCTAACATTATATCTCTAGGCGCCGTCTGGCCCGGCCTAACCGTCTACCCAGACTGGTTCAACAAAGACACGCAGAGCTACTGGAACTCAGAATTCAAGCGATTCTTCAGCGCAAAAGACGGCGTCGACATTGACGGTCTATGGATCGACATGAACGAGGCTTCAAACTTCTGCCCGTACCCATGCAAGGACCCAGCACAATACGCCAAGGAGAACGACCTACCCCCAGCGCCTCCGCCAGTTCGATCGTCTCCCCGCCATATCCCCGGCTTCCCAGCTGATTTCCAACCTGGTTTTTCTTCATTTGGGGCTTCTTCGTCGCAGCGTGTGAAGAGAGGCGACACTGTTATTGAGACACGTAGTGTCATCGAGGAACGGAGTCGTGGTGGAAATAAGGTCGGCTTGCCTGGTCGAGACCTTATTAACCCGCCTTATCAGATCGCAAACGAGGCTGGTTCAATTAGCAATAAGACTATTGATACTGATATCATTCATGCCGGTGAGGGTTACGCTGAGTATGACACGCACAATCTCTATGGAACTAGTAAGTCCCCCGTGTTTATTATCGGAACCTTCTTAACACCAACCCTAGTGATGAGCTCGGCTTCGCGTGAGGCAATGTTGAAGCGTCGACCCAACGTGCGACCCTTAATTATCACGCGTAGTACATTCGCTGGAGCAGGTTCTCATGTCGGCCACTGGTAAGATCATATAAAACTCCGAACCCAGCCTACAATATACATCTATACTAACCCCAATTCCCCCAACAGGCTCGGCGATAATGTCAGCCAATGGGATAAATACCGCATCTCAATCTCGCAGATGCTAGCCTTCGCATCAATTTTCCAGATCCCAATGGTCGGCAGCGACGTCTGCGGTTTTGCCGGAAACACAACCGAAGAGCTATGCGCCCGCTGGGCAATGCTCGGCGGCTTTTATCCGTTCTATCGGAACCACAACGAGTTCGGTACCGTGCCACAGGAATTCTACCGCTGGCCAACTGTGACCAAGGCCGCGAAGAAGATCATCGATATCAGATACCGTCTTCTCGATTATCTCTATACTTCTTTCCATCGTCAGACCTTGACGGGAAGTCCCTTCCTCCAGCCGCTGTTCTATGTCTACCCTGAAGATAGCAAGACCTTTGATAACGAGCTGCAATTCTTCTACGGTGATTCCATTCTCGTCTCGCCTGTCTCGGAAGAGGGCGCTACCTCCGTCGATGCCTATTTCCCAAATGATCTTTTCTATGATTGGTTCACTGGCGTTGCTGTGCAGGGTGATGGATCTGTGAAGACGATTACTGATCTTGCTGTTACGGATATCCCGATTCATATTCGTGGTGGGAGTATCATCCCCCTCCGTACGGCAAGTGCTAAGACCACAACGGATCTGCGCAAGCGCGGCTTTGAGATCCTCATTGCGCCTGGTGTTGATGGATCTGCTGAGGGTGAGCTGTATATTGATGATGGCGAGTCGATTCAGCCGGACAGTGCGGCGGAAATTCAGTTCAAGTACCGGGATGGCAAGCTTAAGATCCAGGGTCAGTTTGGGTATCGGCCTAATGTGGTTGTTGAGACTGTTACGCTGCTTGGGCAGAAGAATAAGCGTCGGGATGTTGGGTATGATGCACAGAAACAGAGCTTTACAAAGAAGGTCCAGATTGAGTTGACTGGGCCTGCTGAGGTGACTCTGTAAGTTTCATTAGGGATTTTTTAGGGCTATGGGGGTTGGATTATGGTTGTTTAAGTTAGTTGAGTTAGTTGAGTTTGAGGGCTGTTTTTAAATTGCGGGAGCCACCTGGGCATGGATGTTTGGTGGAGGTTATTCCAATTTCCGGGGAATACCACATTCTTTAGGTAAAGTCCGAACGCCACGTTTTTTTTTTCTATTCTCAATTTCTGATCCGATGTACAACTTGAAGTCAGTAAAGCGAGTATTTTTACTCGGTATAAAATGGACAGAAGCCATGATTGGATGGACCGATTAACGTTCCTGCATCTGAGCCCCGTACCCAGCCACCTGGGCGAGTTAACAATCACGTGTATAATATGTACTTCCATGTACGATGTTTGTGTGTTGTATAAATGTATAAATGTATAATCGTAAATGATTATAAATGTTTGAGGGTCTGAAAAGAAACCTGATAACAATAATTCCCTTGCATAACCTTGCATAAGAGGGGACGTTAGGAGGGGAGAAAGACAGGGCTTTTTGAGATAACAATGAAAATTTCAACTCTTTTAAGGACAAGAAACACTCCATGCATACTCTTTACCAGTGAGACAATGAGACTAATAAAGGACTGAATACTCTTCTACAACCAGTCAGATAGGCTATTCTAAGGACCAAAGTCTCACCCAGCCCCGAGTGAGGTGGTATTGACACTAGTTCAGGCACAGGCCGCTAGTTCCTGAGTCATCTGATAAAAACCCACGACTTGTGGGTTTTGTTTTAAAAAATTGAGTTATTATTAGTATTAAGTTTGGGCAATCTTATGCGAGCTGTTTTTTTTTATTATTATTATGAGTGTATTGAGTAGAACATATTTATGAGAAAAGGTATATTGAGGACGAAGCCCTCATACTGTAAACTACAGTGGCCTAAGTAGGATTGTGGTCGAGTGGCCCGTGTTTCATGATTACATGGATGTGATAGTGATGATAGACATTAATTTAATTAACTGGGGGGGTTTAGGATGATCTACAAGATATATTGAGTAATGCCATACTAGAGTGTAATAAATGTCATGGTTGGAATTGTAATATAAGAATCGGCCCTCGGGAAAAAAAAAAGAAAGAAAAAAACCCCCATAATAAGGCAACAGCCGGTCGCTTAAGTTCGAGGGCTGGGAGTACGGAGTACGGAGTACAGGAGTACAATTAGTATGATGTATGTTATGCTATTGAATTTTCTTTTATGGACCCTGGATGTAACGATGGTAAGTACTGTACACTGTGATAATAATTTCGCCTTTTCTAACACATGATCGGATCGGCTGATCGGGTACTTGGAGGTCACCATATACCTACAATATAGACTTAGGCATTGCTTATGTTGTACACCTGGGCACATAGTAGGGATGACTGTGTATATTGTATGTACAGAATACTCCGTAATCTATACATACCTAGGTTAGGTAGTAGTACTATACTTCACCCATGGATATTTCCAGCCTCATCCTTCCAAGGTTGTCTCGCGACCCAATCCAATGATCGTCGAACCCCACTTTTCCCCCTCATGGAACATCAAAGGGGGTCCACTTTGACTGGTCTTACCTTTTTGTCTCAGCGTCTGCTGGCCTTGCCGCCCGGGATCCAATCATTTCTCTTTCTCAGTTACTCCCGCCTCCCTTTTTTTAGTAGCGTGGCAGTGTACGGAGTACGGAGTAATATATTTTGTATGTATACTTTGTATACTTTGTATACTATTATGGAGAAGGTACGGAGTAGATAAAGTGGCACCTTCCCAGTCGTTCTTTCCCAAGGTTCCTACTACAATCCACTTTCGTTTCCACTTTCCTCATTATACAAAGGATATATAATAGGGTCGTTCCCTCGTTGACTTCCCTTTCTTCTCTTGTTTACATATTCACGTCTCTTTGATCGCGCGCGTATTATACCCAAAATGCCGTCTTTCATGAAGTTCGCTGCTGCGGCTCTCGCCGTCGCTGCCCCTCTCGTTTCTGCTCAGACTTACTCTGACTGCAACCCCATGGAGACATCCTGCCCTCCGAACAAGGGTTCGACCGAGTCCAGCCTTCACTTTGACTTCACCCAGGCTAGTGGACTTGACCAGTGGAAGATCAGTGGCGGCAGTGTTCCCACCGGCTCTAATGGTGCCGAGTTCACTATCAACAAGGAAGGAGATGCTCCTACCCTTGTCAGTGACTTCTACTTCTTCTACGGTGAATTGACCATGGAGATGAAGACTTCTCCTGGCCAAGGCATTGTCAGCTCCGCCTTTTTGCAGTCTGATGACAAGGATGAGGTTGACTGGGTACGTGATATTTGGGAGTCAAATATACAAAAGTGAAAAATTACTGACTGAAATACAGGAAGCATTGGGCGGAAAGGACAACACCATTGAGACCAACTACTTCGGAAAGGGCGATACCACCACCTATGACCGTGAGACTTGGGTCCCCGTCTCCAGCCCTCATGCCTCTTTCCACACCTACACCATCCAATGGTCCAAGGACACCATCAACTGGCTGATTGATGGTGCTAATGTCCGCACTCTTAACTACAACGATGCCCAGGGTGGTGCTCGCTTCCCTCAGACCCCTATGAACATCCACGTTGGTATCTGGGCCGGTGGTGCTCCTACCAACGGACAGGGTACCATTGACTGGGCTGGTGGTCTGACCGACTACTCCAAGGGTCCCTACTCCATGTACATCAAGAGCATCAGTGTCAAGAACGCCAACCCCGCCGAGTCCTACACTTGGTCCGACAAGTCTGGCTCCGCTGAAAGCATCCAGTTCACCGGCTCCAACGCCGTGAGCTCGCGCAGCACCACCACATCTGAGGCTCCCACCACCACCTCTGAGGCTGCCACTAGCTCCTCTTCCGAGGCTTCCTCTTCCACCCAGTCTCCTTCCACCACCACTGAGAGCACTTCCACCACCGAGAGCACTTCCGTCGCTGCTACTACTCTGGCTACTAAGACCTCCACCTCCTCCTCTGCCGAGTCCACTGCCGCCTCTAGCTCTGGTGCTGCCAGTGCTTCCAGCTCTGGTGTCTCCCCCAGCAGCTCTAGCAGCCCCAGCTCTAGCAGCCCCAGCTCTGGCTCAAGCTCTGGCTCCAGCTCTACCTCTGAATCTAGCTCCGGTTCCGGATCCAGCACTGAGACCGGCTCCAGCTCCAGCTCATCCTCTGGATCTGGCTCATCCACCAGTGCCAGTGCCAGCGCCAGCCCTAGCTTTAACGCAGCTGCCTCTGTCGCTGCCAGCTACTTGGGACCTGTCTCCCTCCTGGGTCTGGTGACCGCCCTGCTCCAGCTTTAAATGTCCCTTTCAGCGCTATGACTTTTTGACGCATCATTAACGAAACGCGCCTCGAAAGAGGATACTTGGCTGGACCGGGTATGGTAATGGTTGATGGATGCGATTTTCTTTTTTCTTTCTGGTTGTACCATTTTTTCCCCTTTGCGTTGTCCTTGGTGTGCTCAAATGCCTGCAATCTATTCTTTAGGTTGCCCGGATGTGTTCATTGGCATAGTCCGGTAACGAGCGATTTTCTTTGGGCGGACATCATGTATCTATCAGCGTCATACATACCTTTGCCATCGAGCAAATATGCAATAATACCAAGTCAATTGACTTTACTGAATACTTCACACATCATTTCCATTGTAGTTTACAATCTAGATCTCCTCACCGCTTATTTCCTGTTGATATGTCTCTTAGCTTTCAATTCCTATGGTGTTCGTATACCGAAAACCCTATCCCACATCCGCATCGCATTCTCATCGATCATATGCATGTCTTTTTGTTTTTTTCTGTGGCTTTGAGTTACATATGCACATCCACTATAATCCACCGGCCTCACCGAAAATAGACCTTCACACCGGAAAATGGACTTGGTATGAACCGTGGACTGAGGACTTGATTGTAATGGGCCTGGGCTTGGATTGGTTGATGATAAGTTGTACCTAATGAGACGTGTGTAGTCGGATTGGTTGACCGGGCGATGATTATATGGCCGAACCGTGGAAGATCGAAGAAGGGTCCCATACATACAGCATCCCTATGTTGTAATTTACATATTCCATACGGAGTACTTGGCTCGTGGATATGAATTGTAGGTTGCATTTGTGTACTCCGTATATTGCAGTACAATATCCTGAATAGTAATATCTTGTCGTGGCTCATTATTGCATCTAACTCATCTCATCTTCTCGGATAGAAACGCCCAAAGTCCCAAAAAAATGCACTCCAAACATTAACTCCCCAAACCAGACTGTAACTACAGCAACACCTAAAAAAAAAACCCTTCAAATTCAAAAATTCAATCAACTCTCGGACCCTGATCAAAATCCGAGCTCCCCCTCAGCGCCCCCAGCCCCCTGTGGAGACCTCAATTCACCAAGTGGAACCAGCCCCAGTCACACGTCGCAGATCCTTTAACTGCTGGGAAAGCCGTAACACCGAGTCAGCAACGGGACGATGGTGCGTGGCCGCAACCCGGAGAAGAGCAAGGGTTGCCGCAGGCCGGGGGGTGTGTGTGGGTTCGGTGGAGGTAGTGGAGGCCACGGCTGACGATGACGACTCCGTCCCTGTAACTGCATTGGCATCTGCATCTCCTGACGATCGTCCCCGGAAGAAATATGCCCCGAACGGTCCTAGCGGGAGCGAGTCGAGAACGGAATAGAGACGGTCGCTGCTGCTGTCCTCGGACGATCGGTATTTGGGGAATGTTGGGTTTCGTCGTTCTTCGCGTGCGACAATCCCATCTACCGCTTCGAGGTGGTCGTCTAGTGTTGTGAATCGCGTGTTGAGCGAGTCTGCTTTGCTGCGGATTTGAGAGCGCAGTCGGCCGAGGTACTCTTCGCGTCGTCGCATTTGGATCGCGAGACGTGTGTCTAGAGCTGCTGTGCCGCCTATTTCGGTTGCTGGTCGTGAGGCGAGGAGGCTGTCGATTGCTGAGCGCAGGTCGGCGCGTAGAGAGTCAAATTCCCATACTGCCGTTTGGACGGCTTGGTTGCTGCCGGTGAATTCGAGGTCTAGCGCATTGCGAGCGTCTGGGAAGGTTGATTTCAGTTGCGATTCTAGGTCGCCGAGCATGCTTTCGCTTTGTTTGAGGATTGCGGATAGAGGTGTGAGGGTTTCGAGGGCCGTGTCGAATATGAATTCCAGTTGGCGCTGGGAGGTTGCGAGGGTTTCTTCTGGGGTTATTGCGGATGGGTGGTAGGCACTGCGTGGTGGGTATGTCGTGGGGAGGGTGATGCAGCTGTTGGGGTAGAGAGTCTTGATGCTTGGGAGATGGCAGAGGTCCTTGGCTTGGTAGACTACCTCGGGGAGAACCAGCAGGTGCAGGATGATGGCGATCAAGACTGCGTTGATTGCTTTGCGGGCGAGGGCAGTATGACTACTAAAGATGGACTTGGATTTCACAACCGGGACTGCTTGTTTGGTGGTTGTCTCTGCAGATGAACCAGCGTCTGCATCTCCAACTTTAGCGCTGGTTCGGTCCTGCTCTCGGTGCTTTGCGCTCTTCTGTGTGGAAACTTTGCGTCGTTTTCTCATGCTTTCTGAGCCTTGTTGCTTCGGACTCCGCACATATTCTACCCATGACCCTTCTATATTAGGCGTTTCGCAGATAGAGGGCATGATGAGCTCCGGGCCTGATATGGTCCATGATGATGACGATGAGGATGTCAGTGACTCTGATGCAGGGTCAGCTGTCTTTGTGGTCGCTTTGCTGCTTTCATGCCGAGCATTTGGAGTTTTGGTGGGGTCCTCTTTTGGCTTCAGAGAAGCAGTTGATGCCATCACCCAGGATTCGCCAAGAGCCGCGCGATCTGGGGTATGAAGCTGTTTTGTAGACATGGCGTAAACATTTCAAGACATGTAATTCATGCAATAGTTAATACGTTCTGTAGTTAATATCCCACTCGGAGTGTTTCAAGAATGTTTAGAATGCGACTGGCCCAAGTAGATTGTTGCACGCGCAAAGCGGTGGGGAATGAAAGATCGGAGAAACCGCCGCGGCCGAGGACTTGAGAATCTTCAGCAACCATGCGCTCACTGCTTCGTCTACGACCGTCCCTAACGCCTGGCGTTAAATCTCTGCCATGGCAATTTACACGATCGCGACCGCTGTCATACACAGCCATTCGCCATTGCTCGTGTTCTGACAAACCCGAAGCTCCAACGATACCTCCCACCGACCATCGAGCTCTCGGAACAGCCCAGGAGCTCTTCACATCTTCAGTCTACAGTCCCGGATCTCCTCTATTCCTCCCAAATGGCACACATGTTGTCAACAAACTCATCTCCTTCCTCCGCACCCAGTACCTACAATACGGCTTTCGTGAAGTCTTAACCCCGACCATCTACAAAAAATCGCTTTGGGAGATATCGGGCCATTGGCAGAACTACAAAGATGATATGTATGAAGTGACTGGCAGAGGAGCCAGTGGTGAGGGAGAGGGCGAATTGGGCGAAGACGAGTCCTACGGACTGAAGCCAATGAACTGCCCCGGCCACTGCCTGCTCTTCAAGTCTCAGAATCACTCTTACCGCGACATGCCCGTGCGCTACGCAGACTTCAGTCCGCTGCACCGCAACGAAGTGTCCGGTTCACTTACAGGATTGACGCGAGTGCGCCGGTTCCATCAGGATGATGGGCATATATTTAGTCGCCCGCAGCAGATTAAGTCGGAAATCACGTCGGCGCTTGGATTCGTGGACATGGCTATGAAGACCTTCGGACTCGGCCCGTATCGATTGGTCCTGTCGACTCGACCCGAAACGGATTACATTGGGACTTTGGAGATGTGGGACAATGCCGAGATGCAATTGCGCGAGGCTCTGGATAGTACTGGACGCGAATGGGCGCTGAACGAGGGCGATGGTGCATTTTACGGCCCCAAGATCGATATCCAGCTCCAGGATCAAGCTGGAAAGTACCACCAGCTGTCTACTATTCAGTTGGACATGAACCTGCCACAGCGATTTGAGCTGGAGTATCAAGTTGCAGAGGGTGAGCCGGACTACAATCCAGCCACACCCGGGGTTGCAACCCCGGTTTTGATTCACCGCGCCATCTTCGGCTCATTGGAGCGGTTCTTGGCGTTGCTGATTGAACAGCACGGTGGCCACTGGCCATTTTGGCTTTCTCCGCGCCAGGCCATTATCCTGACAGTTAACCAAGATGATGCTGTTGTGCGCCAGGCTCAGGAAGCGGCGGCCAAGTTCGCTGGTTTCCGCGCATTGGTGAATGACGGTACCGCTGAGACGCCCCGTCCACTGTCCTCTGTCGACTCTACATTCTTGGTTGACGTCGATACCAGCGCACAGACCCTAGGCAAGAAGATCCAGCGGGCCAAACAGATGAAGTATAACCTCATCTTCATTCTCGGGCTAAGGGACCTGGCCGATGGTGGTATCACTGTTGATGTCACTGGACAGATGCAGAGCAAAACAGATAAAGATTCTCAGACACTGCAAGCGCTGATCAAAGCCAGACTAGGTGATGATGCGCTACAGAATCCTCGAGCTGTCAAACTTAGTATGGACGATGTTCATCCGCTATTGGTCGATATGGAGAAGAACTTTGTGTAATTTTGTATGTTGTATAACCGTGTGTGTTGTCATTTTGAGCGAGACTATTTCACTCCTATTATTGTATATTAGACCGATCTTTTGCCGAATTCGAGTCCTCAATCTAAATTCTATCCGATGCACATCAATTGATTGCGTCCAAACAATGCCCGCGGCTATCCTCGGAGTTCATGCCTCAGGCAGAAATATCTCCGATGTTCGGGGTCCCTCTATGGAGACAGGGGCAGTAGATATTCGCTGCAAATAGCTGTAAAGTGAAAGAAAAGGTAAGGTAAATGATCAAAGTAGATCGTGGCAACCTAACAGAAGTATCACAACCTCATCATCATGTCAATTATTGCCGATCCATCACGCCCTTCGACCAATGTGAACATCACGTGACTCCGCTGTCGGCGCCGAAAAACTCGGCGTCATTGACGGGGCCATTTGAGTCACAGCATATTCCCCATTCTTAATTGGCCTTCTTTTCACTTTGGCTATAAAAGAATCCTCGTGTCCATATTTTGAAAGCCAATTTTTGTTTTTAATCAAATCAATCTTGACTCTACTTGGCCTAACTATATCTAATACCCTACTTTTTATCGCCTCTTATCCACTTGCCCCCCGCGGTACCCCGCCAACACCATGCCGATGTATGTTGGAATGACTCGACTCCAATTTGATATTTTTACATACTAACATCTTAAAAGGCTCAAGGACCCCTCAAAAAAGTACAAGGCTTTCAAGCCCGTGAATCTGCCTAATCGCCAATGGCCCAACAAAACTATTGATAAGCCTCCTCGCTGGCTGGCAACCGATCTGCGTGATGGCAACCAGTCTCTGCCGGACCCAATGGTATGATATGATGTACCGCTCACTGCTATTTCTCATATTGATTGGATTGGTTCTATAGGATGGCGAGCAAAAATACCGTTTCTTCAAGATGCTCGTGGACATCGGCTACAAGGAAATCGAAGTGTCCTTCCCGTCTGCATCCCAAACGGATTTCGATTTCACCCGTCGTCTGGTCGAAGAGCCCGGCCTCACACCCGATGATGTCGCCCTGCAGGTCCTGGCTCCCTGCCGCGAGGATCTCATCCGTCGCACAGTCGATTCCCTGAAGGGCGCCAAGAAGGCTATTCTCCACATCTACCTCGCAACGAGCCCCTGTTTCCGTCGCATCATCTTCAACATGGATCACAAGCAGAGTCTGGACCTGGCTGTCAAATGCACAAAGTACGCCCGTTCCATCACCAAGGACGACCCCTCCCAAGCTGGCACAGATTGGCAATTCGAGTTCTCCCCCGAGACTTTCTCCGATACCGAACCCGAGTTCGCCGTGGAGGTCTGCCAGGCTGTTAAGGCTGCTTGGGAGCCCACAGCAGAGAAGCCCATCATTTTCAACCTGCCCGCCACGGTAGAGATGGCCACCCCCAACGTCTTTGCTGATCAGATTGAGTACTTCTGCACAAACATGACTGAGCGCGAGAAGTTCGTTGTTTCAGTCCACCCGCATAACGACCGTGGCTGCGCTGTTGCTGCAGCTGAACTGGCACAGATGGCTGGTGCCGAGCGTGTAGAGGGTACTCTGTTCGGCAACGGTGAGCGTACCGGAAACGTGGACCTGGTTACTCTCGCCCTGAACCTGTACACACAAGGTGTCTCGCCAGGCGTCGACTTCTCGGACATCAACGCTGTTATCAAGGTAGTAGAGGAGAGCAACAAGATTCCCGTCAACGAGCGTGCGCCATATGGTGGTCAGCTCGTGGTGTGCGCATTCTCTGGAAGGTTTGTTTTCCTTTGTTTTCCCAATTGCACTACTCTTTTGCTAACCTGGTTTGAAATACAGTCACCAAGATGCAATCAAGAAGGGCTTCAAGCTGCGCGAAGATGGCGAGGGTGCCGACGAAGACACCGAGTGGACAGTCCCATACCTGCCCCTGGATCCCCAAGATATCGGCCGTACCTACGAGGCAGTCATCCGCGTCAACTCCCAGAGTGGAAAGGGTGGCGCCGCCTGGATTATCCTGCGCAGCCTGGAGCTGGATCTCCCCCGCGCGCTGCAGGTCGAGTTCAGCAAGATCGTGCAGGAGAAGACCGAGGCTGTCAGCCGGGAGCTGAAGCCCACCGAGATCGTCAACCTCTTCGAGGAGGCTTATCACCTCAAGTCAAACCCTCGCTTCAACCTTGTCGACTACAGCATCACCACCGATCGCTCACAGTCCCCTGCTCCTCCCCAGCCCGGCAAGGCCCTCAACACCAAGAACCTCAAGCGTCGCTTCACCGGTATTATCGAAATCGACAACGTTCAGCACGCCATCACCGGTGTCGGCCCAGGTGCTATCTCCTCCCTGGCTACCGCGCTTTCTTCCCTCGGTATCGATCTCGATGTCCGCGACTACAAGGAACACTCCATTGGTCGCGGTCGCGACACCAAGGCTGCTACATACATTCAGTGCACAGCAGCCGGCAGCAATCAACAGGTGTGGGGTGTTGGTATCCACCAGGATGTGGTCCAGGCCTCTCTTATTGCGCTGCTCAGCGCTGCCAGCTCAGTAAGATTTGGTCCTTGATAATTTTCTGCATTTCACCACTAACATGCGTTTAGTTCCTCGCCTCCCGCGCTGGCTCTCCCGCTCCTTTCCGTCCCATTCGCTCCAACACCCTCACTAACGAGGACATCGAGGCCCTCGAGCAGCTGGGCGGTACCCCTGACGCTGCCACTTCTAACGGTGGTCTGAGCGCCAAGGTCAACGTCCAGCAGCCAACAAAATAGGCTGAAAGCCCGGAAATAAATGTTAAAAAGAAAACAAAAGCTTAAAAGTGATAACAATAATGTGAATACCATGATCAATTCGAATCAATATGTTTTCTTTAACGATTAGTTCTCGGATGTAGCATCGACTTGGCTGGATATAGGCGTAAACTTGAGAGTCATAATCTTCCATTGCCGCTATTTATGCATATCAAAGGATATCTCGAACACATTCCAAGGCATCAGAGACCAGTGAAATCAAAGCTCACGACCTAAAAAACCTCATCTAACCCCATCCCCTCTTCGCACTGGGTCCATAAGAATTGAACGTCTGCGGCCCCTCCGCCGAAATGACATACCCATTCTCACAAGACGGGATAGAAGGGGATGACGTACGACGTCTGTTAGGACGAAGAGAATATTAGGCTACTTGGCAACAACTAGAGGAGTCGATCAGTCGGAGTATAATGATACAACATAAAACAGACGTGCAGTATAGAAATGATCGGCAATTGAGAGCTTGTGGATGTCGAGGATGTTAGGGTGGGTCGTGTATATAATAACGATCAACCAGGAGAATTTATCTACAACATTCGAACGAAGAAAGATGTATACTGGGTATGTACAGATTTCAAACATAAAGCTAAGGTATTGGGGATAAAGCACATAAAGAGGACGCAATGCTGGGGAGAAAAATCATCAGAACTGTCAAGCAAATATGGCCTAGGCAGCCTTTTCAATGGCAACAAATCATTTCAAATCAACAATGCAAAGCGCTCAATCCAAGTTCAAGCCTCGTAGTTGCCGGTGCGGTGCAGCATTGTTGCTGCCCGTGCGGTGGAAGTCATGCCCGTTGTCTGCACCTGCTGCCGACTGGTACATGAGAGCTTCTTGGGGCCAATCATCGATTCTCCCGCTGTCCTGTGTGCCTGGACGTGTTGGCTCAGCATGAGCTGTGCCAATAGCCTGGCCGTTGTTCTGGTTCCATCCCTGATGGCTAGGATGCGGCTCTCGTCCCGTTAAGGGCTGTTCACCGTTAGGATATCCATACGCTTGAGAGTGGGCGGGCTCGTCGGCCATGTCAAAACTGAACCGGAAATCGCGGTCCGCGTTGGCGGTACTCGCGGTGGAATCCAATGTGTCGTAGTGATGATCGTCAAACTCCGTTACGATGGTGGCGGACTGTGGCTCCTTGATGTGAGGCACAGCAGAGTTAGGCTTCGGGACAGGAGTGGCAACCAAACCATTGTCAGTGGCACTACCAAGTTCATGCGGCATAGACCCAGCTCGGTCGCTGAGATAACTAGCCGCGGGATGACTGGTCTCTACCAGTGTCACCCCAGCTGGGGACCGAGGTACACCCGCGTCGATGTCCGGATTCATGGAAGACTGTCGGATGCTGGTGCCCATGGTGCTCCCAGGTTTGGAAACTCTGCTCATACGATGTTGAGGCATGTCCGCAAATGGGCTATCGCCCTCCAAGTCACGAATGCTGAATTGAGCAATGGTTCGCAGCTTCCGGGTAACCCATGAGGCGAGAACCTTTCCGCGCTGCTTCTCGCCCAGACGAGAGCGGGGGAAGTCGCCGTGGGAGACGAACGCGACAATATCCGCAACAACCTGATGTTCCATGAGGATAGCATCAACAATAACGGGGACAAGGGAGGCTAAATAGGCCTTTCGGGTAACCTCAACGACGACAACAACCAAGCCGCCGGCTTGGAACATGGCACTGGAAATATCATGTTAGCCTCTATATCTGATCTGGGAGGAATGCCATTCACTTACCATCCTCCATTCACGATGTTGCGGTGGCAATTCTCGACAGAGTTTTCAATGTCCATAGGGAAGTGGTTGAGTCCGTTGACCTCGAAGGTCTCGCCGATGCTGCCAAGGAGGAAGAGTACTTGCATATCAACTGGCTGGCCGCCAGGACCGATCGGCCGAGTAACGGTGTGAAGGAAACCAAGATCACCAGTACGGACATAAGGTACGCTGGGATCGCCGTCTGCAACTCTGCCGTTCAACCGCTCCGAGTCAAATTCTTGCTTTGATTTGTAGAATCCCTGAGCACAAGCGTCGGACTGGACCCAGATCTCACCATACTCTCCGACGTGCGCAAGAGTGCAGGTCTCAGGGTTCACAATCGCAATCTGTGTATTGACTGGTACCATACCCGAATCTTGCAGCAAAAGTGCGGTGGGATCGGCATCGGGATCCACGGGGTAGATAAGACCTTGACGAAGGCTTCGCAGGTCAAGCCATAGCTCGATCGGCTCAATGCACATGTATGATCGTGTGGTAATCATTGGGTTGAGAACGTGCGAGTAAATGACGTTGATCGAGGTACGGTCCAAGCTGGCGTTGGCGAAATGTAGGCGTACCTTTCCATCTGTGTGATCGGGTTAGCTTCTCTTCTGGTCTGTAATAGCGATGACACATACAGATATCCGTTCTAGGTCGGCCCTCTGCTGAAATCATGAGGTTCTTCAGTTCTTGTAGCTGGAAGCCCTTTCCAGCCATAGCACTCATCGCGTAGTCCAACATCTGACTGGTGGCGTAAGTGTCCTTGATCTTGTACCGAGCAAGTGTTACGAAGAGAGTCATTGGGTTTTGAGCGAAGTCGACTGGTGAAACGAGATATGTAGGTGCACCTGGGGTAATATGTTAAAATGAAAATCTTCATAGATTAACAGCAGACTTACCGACGAAAATGCCCATCAGGCAAGTGTGTAGGAACCCGAGACCCAGGGTACTTCGGACGCTTCCAAGCACTGGCCTCGAGCTTGTCATTTGGCAGGTTTCTTTTTGGACCTTGCACATGCCCATGATGGTTTCATGAGAAATTTGCACTGAGATTCTTCGTTGATCCGGGGTCCAATAAGTCCAGACCAGAGCGGGCTGGTTGGCCTGGAGCCAGGTATCCTTCACAGTGTAGCCGAGCTCGCGACATCCGTGGGACTGTTTCGAGGGCTTTGTGGTGTTGTAAATAGCAGGCACACCAATGCGAAGAACTTGGGCGGACTGCTTGATATGCTGCGACACAAGCTTCTGCCTCATGACATGGTCAACCTCGGTATTAACGATGATGGCCTTGACGTTGAAGTCGCTGATGATGTGCAAGAATGCAGGGGCATCCTCTGAAAGACGGTTTTGATCGATAGGAGCCATCGGGATAACAACAGCACCCAAGCACAAGCAAGCATGAATAGCATAGATGTATTCCTCTGAGTGGGTGTACATCAGCACGATATGATCTCCTGGTCGTACCTTCACTTTGTTCTTGAGGTAGGTCGCCACTGCAGAGACTTTTAGGTCAAACTTCTTCCAGGTGACGCCTTTTCCTTCCTTCCCACGGCCATCGATAGAGCAGTAAGCCAGTTCTTCGGCTTGGCGGGAGACTCGCCATTGAAGAAGGTCGACAATGGTCTTGAAGTTGTTCAATGGGGTGGAAGTTCGGTCATCCATCACCACATCGCGATAATCCACACCCGAGTATTGCTTTTCCTGATAGGCAAGCAAGTCTTGTCTTGATGACAGAGCAGTAGGGGACCAGATCCCACCCTCGGGGTCAACACCGACGGGCAGATTCATCACTGATCGCTCAACTCCGAACTTGACATGCACCGCTTGCAGCATACCGGACTCGAAATCTTTGCGGCAGAGCATGTTACCAATTTCTTGTCTGCCGTTCTTGGTGACGCGCGGTAGACTGTTTGGGGCTGTGAGCAGAACACAATACACCCGCAGATGATGCTCTTGGTACAATACCTCCATACACCTCTCGGCGAGGGAATCGAGGAGAACCGAGTCGAGCTGCCTCGGTGGACCACCAGAAGTGGTTGGCGCCGTCGAGGCCGAGTAAGACTCCAAAACAATAACCGGAAGATGTTCTTCATTGACAAACACATCAAACGCAGTACAATCATGAATTTTCGGCACCTTTTTAAGAATGCTGACAGTTAAATGTTGAACGAAGAAGTATCGATGTTCGACAATCTCTTGGCCGTGTTCAACCCACTCGACCTTTTGACGGAGACGATCCTCATAGAGACCAAGCACGAAAAGTCTGCCCTCAATCACACATCCGAGCAGACCAGTGCGCAGGAACTCAGGTTCCACGAGTATCGGGGTCGGGTTGGGCTCTTCAAACTTGTAGGGACGAGCGTGGAATATGGCCTCTGTATGTTTTGGCAATGCCCAGAAGCCACCAGAGAGAGAGGGTGAATCAACCCAAATCTCACCAATAACATTTGGCGTACAGAGGAGATTGGTCTCCGGATCGACGACGGCGAGAGTTGCGTCGGGAATTGGGTAGCCGAAAGCGCCAACGCGTACAGCATGCGGCATACTGCTGGCGTACTTTCGTGCATCCTCGCCCATGGCCAGCACCACCACTTCATTGCTCTTCAAGGCCTCTTTGTCTAAAAGGACTTCACTGAGCTCGTTCTTGGGGCTCTGCTTGACCGTAGAAACTCGTGACCCACCACCCAGAAGACTGCTTCCGAAGGCAGTTTTAGTCTCGGATTTGGTAAGGCTCTCGTCTTCTTTCTTAGAATCGTCACGACTGGCTGGGTCCATCTCATGGGTCAAAGCACATCCCATTCGCTCTTCACCACCGAGCCAATCACGCATACTAATGACCATACCTCCATGTTCTGGCAAACAGAGCATTGGAGCCACAATTTCTCTAGCCCGTGGGTTCCTCATTGGACGAAGCCATCTGTCTGCCAGAATTTCATGGAACTCAGGGTCGAGAGTAAGGGTATCGATGAGACAGATTTTGACGCTGCTGAAATTAGGCTCCGAGTTCTTCTTGAAATGTCTTGTTGACATCGGATCTTGCTGGTAGTTATAGGTGGCGATCTTCAAGCCGGAGTAATCGGTTGCCATGACTGTTGCCTTGTACTTGGTGATGAGATGGGCATATAAACCGGGTGTTTCTACCGCCCGGTCCTCGTGCCAAACGGTTGTGTGGCCACCGTAAACGGTGAAGAGAATGGCCATGATCATGCCAATTCCTTGTCTTGGGTCGAGGTAACTGATGATAGTTTCTCCCTTAGTGCCAAACTGCTTGGCGTTTGACTCCGTGGGAACCGTAGAAATGATCGCACTTAAACATGCCATTTGGTGCATGATAGTCCGGTGGCTCATCACTACACCACGCATATCACCCGTTGGGGCCCTTGCGAACTCAATATAGGCTAGATCAGGGACCTGCAGCGCAGGCGTATCGTCCTTCTTCTTCGGATGGAAACTGCCGAACTCATTCGTCTTCCACCATTCAACTCCTCTTGGCCAACTAAGTTTTTGTGCTGTGATATCGCGTTGGAAGTTCTTCAAGTTGTTCTCGGTTGTCAAAGCCAGATGTGCCTGGGTTGAGGTGAGCACGACATTTAGACTTGTGTAGTCATCCAGACTATTGATAGGTACGGCGACAACTCCTGCAATAAAGCAGCCTAACAGCGCCACAGCGAACTCGATAATCTCAGCTTCGCGGTAGATGAGAGCGACGCGGTCTCCACGATATAGATTACTCTTATCACGAATGACTTGAGCAACTTTTTCTGCGCGGCTAGATAACTTTTCCCACGTTATCGATGCGACCTCCTTGCCCTTTGAATCCAGCACCCAATATGCTGCCTGCTTGGGGTGAGCCCGAGCACGATGCCGTAAGACTGTGGGAAGGTTGTCAAAGTTGGACATGGGGACATTTTTGTCGTGTGGATCGTTCAATGCGAAAGGAATCTCCCGAGGTTCGAGGGGAAGTAGATGCTCAATAGCCGGTCCATGCTGAAGTTCCGCCGTGGCAGGCATCAATGGCGGGGCCATGTTTGCTGTTGGCGAAAAGGCTTCCCCGGACTGAGAATAACGATGGAAGCCACCTCCATAGCTATCCCTATAATCGTCATGTTGTTGCCCTGCAAAGTCAGAAAAATAGCCTTGTTGGGAATCAAGCATTGTCGAGCGTCGCGTAGGTCCTCCAGATGCTGGATCGTAATGTGCCACGCCGTCCTCCGCGTACTCGGGTTGAGCGTGCTCGGCGGGGGCATACTCCTGAGGATATTCCTGAGCGTACTCCTGGGTATACTCGGGCTGAGACATATACTCGGGCTGAGAATTGGGGTTGAACGCGTAGTTTTGACTCATCAAAGTTGCCGTTCTGGAGCCATCCTGGACTTGTGGCCCTGGGATCGGGGGTTTAGGAAGGAATAGGGAGTCGTAAGAGCTCCCTGAGGGCGCGCGATCATGGGCCTGGAGCATGCCCTCTCTGTTATGAGACCCTAGCGATGCCTGCGACTGATCCTGTGGGTGTATACCGGGACCTTGACCATATCCGATGGCCCCGCTGCCCTGTGAGCCATTGTAACTGCCTGCGTAAATGGGGGAAGCGATGTGTGGCAGGGAAGAGTCGGCGGTTGGTGGGCGAACGCTCAAAATGGCTGGCGGGGCCATTCCAGGGCTGGTTGGGGTTGCATCGTAGCCAAGACCGGCCTGTTGATTGACCTCAAGGGGTTTGTTGGGACCGAAATATTGCGAGAGCAGGACCGTACGTCGCTTCTGGTAACTTGTTGCTGTTAGTTCTCCAATGTATCTGCGGGCCCAAACAGCCTCTGTCAAAAGAACCGTATCTATGACACGGAGCAATTGGCTTGTGACACTGCTTATGGCCAGGGATATTGTATCAAATCGAATCGCTTACCCTTTCTCGGTGATATCGCCCTCCTGTCATGGATCATGCATGAGCAAAAGGATACAACAAGTGTACTGAATGTACATACCTCCAATTCTCGATCTAGGTTCCGCAAAGCGGCCTGGATCTCGGGAGACTCTTCCGCCATCTGGAAGGAGGGTCGGGAAGCCTCAATTCGGGGGAACGTATCAAAAGCGCGGGGGAGGGATGGGGGGTACGTAGTCAAGAACACCTCATCGCAATGAGCGTCTCGAGGGCGCAGGAGGGGGGTGGCGGATTTGCCAAGTGCAGCCCTGATAGCCGCAGATTGTAATACCGGGGTGTAAGTCGAACAACAAGTCAACCCGTCGTGTCTCTGGTCGCCGCGCAAGACACCCGCAACGTCACCCGCTAAGGCGGTCAAGCGAGCCGAGAGCCTGAGACATGCGATGGAGAGACTATAGCTCCAAATATTGACTGTCTCAGTTATATATAGAACATGAAGAGAACATTCTACATTCATCAATATACCATGAAAGCCTATTACATCAATTTCCGATGAAGATTGTGGCTTTTCAGGTACTACCTAACTTAAAGGTATCGCGTGTCCTGGTCCATGCTCGGAACTACTAGGAATGAAACACCACTTTACACCAATTCGGGACTAGGTTCGTGCATTCAAATGGACGGTTTTGTCTTGAATTGTACATATATAGGATTCATGTTGAATCAAAGTCGGACAGTATTCAGTAGAATCAGGAGAAAGTCAGTGCGATCAATATAAGCATGGGAGTATTTGGTTTTCCCCGGTGTCGGGTGCTGATCATCTTAAAGTTTGATTCTTCAGGCAGAAAGGCAGTAAGGCAGTAAGGCAGCAAGGACGCAAGGCCACAAAGCATAAATCAGGTGATCTCCACTCTCAGCCTACCCTAATCACATGACCCCCGCACAACCTAAGCGAGTCACACCAATTTCTTTCTTGGATACCCGGAACCTCATCGACGTTCAACCACCAAACGACAACCCGGTCATTTTCCCACGAACCCCTCCCGCACAGTCAACATGTCCGACAACGGGGACGTCGAGGTCGCCGCCTTCCCTGTCCTGCCCAAGGAGGTTCTGGCCGAGCAGGGCAGCATCAAGCTGTTCAACAAGTGGAGCTACGATGATGTCGAGATCCGGGACATTTCCCTGACGTGAGTCTTTCTATCAGGTCCTCTATGCGCCGAGTGAATTCCTGTTGTGTGCGAGAAAAAAACGAGTCGAATTGGTGGAATGGCAAGACTTTTCGACAACTTGAAGGGGGATATCGAAATTATTCATTGGAGGAAACACAACACGCCATGGAACTGGTTTTCTCTTCGCACACAGCAGGAAATCGACGGCGCGCACAAGGACCGGCAATTGCGCGACTATCAGGTTTACAGAGGTGCTGACCCGCCATCACAGCGATTACATCCAGATCCGCTCCCCCGTCTACCTCTCCCACTCTGCCGGTCGCTATGCCGCCAAGCGTTTCCGCAAGGCTCAGTGCCCCATCATCGAGCGTCTCACCAACTCCCTCATGATGAACGGCCGCAACAACGGAAAGAAGCTCCTGGCTGTCCGCATCGTCGCTCACGCTTTCGAGATCGTATGTGCTACTCCGACCGATTCAACGATTCAATTCAGTCACTAATATTCAATTTCACAGGTTCACATCATGACCGACCAGAACCCTCTCCAGGTCGCCGTTGACGCCATTGTCAACTGCGGTCCCCGTGAGGACTCCACCCGTATCGGTTCCCAGGGTACCGTCCGTCGCCAGGGTATGTGATGAAAAAAAAGTCTTATCTCGCCACCTCTGATATCAAATACTAACTCCCTACTAGCCGTCGATGTGTCTCCCCTCCGTCGCGTGAACCAGTCCATCTCTCTGCTCACCATCGGTGCCCGCGAGGCCTCTTTCCGCAACATCAAGAGCATTGCTGAGTGCCTTGCTGAGGAGCTGATCAACGCCGCCAAGGGTTCTTCCAACTCCTACGCTATCAAGAAGAAGGATGAGCTCGAGCGTGTTGCCAAGAGCAACCGGTAAAGGGGTTGTGTTGGATTTGTTCTCCGTTTGGTCCTCTGTTTGCGTATACTGGAGTGGACGGGGTTTTAACCGGGATTCAGTGGATTCGCATGCATCTGCAAGGCTGTACATAATGTGATACAGTCAAGGAGGAAGCACGATCTTAAAAGGGAACGCATTCGGACGGCTTTCTTTGTAGTTGTGATGCGATCATGAAGACCTTGGGTCGTAAAGAGACCCATTTCCTAAAAAGAAAAAATTTCTTTTATTCTCGTTTTTGAACGGATCTGGCAATATAGATTGTAGAATAATACATGATCCAAATGATCCAAATGATCAAATGTCAAATATCTTAATGTTTACACCTTTTGATATTTGATAGTTCTAGCCAAATCAGATATTGCCAAGGTTGAGATTTTCCATCGCTTATCGATACGGAGAATACGGAGAAAAAAAAGTTTCGGACCTCCAACATACCTTTTCCCAACCACCACAATCTTATTTCCAACTTCAAAATGGTGAAAAGAAAGCTTGGAGCCTTGGAAAAGGTCGAGGCTGATCTGTATGTCTATCTTGTCTGAACCGATGCGCCCATGATCAATCAATCAGAGCCTTCAGTCCGTGATGCTAACGTATTTTCTTTGCGATTCGCAGGCCCAATTTGCAGCACAAGATCCGCAGGGATCCTAAGTAAGTTATAAGCAGAGATTTCTTATGATATATTGCGCTCGATCGGGAACTAATTGTCACTTTCCGTTATCCAGGTCTTATATTGAAGATTTCCGCGCCCAACACTACCAATATGAATCCCATCGTGAGATTTTCATGGCGGCGCCCTCATCCGCTACGGATACCGGTGTGATCTCTCTTCGGGATCTGATTGACTTCATTTCCCATGTGGCGGACTGTTACCCAGGGATCTGTAAGGATTTCCCCCAACAGCTCATTGACATGCTCATGCAGCACCACCTGGTGTTGGAGACAGAGTTGCGGGAGAAGCTGGTTGGAAGTTTGGTGCTCTTGAAGAAGAAGGACCTTATGGACTCAGCAACGTACGCAGACACCCTCTCATTACTTCCATACCATTCATTCTAACCACTACTCCAGGCTCCTCCACACTCTTTTCCCCATCCTCATTTCTACACCTAGCAAGACCTTGCGTGCTCTGCTCTTCCAGAAGATCCTCTCTGAGCTGCGAACCGCAAATGCAAAGACCACTAACCACAAGCTGAACCGAACTATGCAAACCGTTCTATTCAACTTGGTCACATCGGACCGCACATCGGCTAAAGGCCTGTGGGCGATTAAGATCACCAGAGAGCTATGGAAGCGCCAGATCTGGACCGAGGCCAAAGCCGTTGAGATCATGAAGGAGGCCGCTTTGTCACAAAACGAAAAGGTCATCATCGGTGGAGTCCGTTTCTTCCTCGGTGGTGATAAGGAGCGTGAGGAATTGGAGGACGAAGACAGTGAGGAAGAGGTCAATGTTGGCCAGGTTAAGCACCAACTTACCATCAACAAGAAGACCAGAAAGAAGGCCCGTGTCGCCGAAAAGGCCATCAAAGCGGTCAGGAACAAGGAGCGCAAGAAGGGAAATCCTGCTCCCCTCAACTTCTCCGCGCTTCATTTGCTCCACGATCCCCAGGGATTCGCGGATAACATGTTCTTCAAGCACCTCCAGAACGGCAAGTCTAAGTTGAAGCTGGAGCAAAAGCTCCAAGTCCTACAGCTGGTCTCCCGCCTGGTCGGCTTGCACAAGTTGCACATTATGCCGCTCTACTCTTACTTCCAAAAGTTCCTTACCCCCCGCCAACCTTCCGTGACTTCGTTCCTGGCATCCCTGGCCCAAGCCTCCCACGACTTGGTGCCCCCTGATGTTCTTGAGCCTCTGGTTCAGAAAATTGCAAATGAGTTCGTGTCCGAAGCATCTGCCGGTGAAGTTGCGACAGCCGGTCTGAATGCCATCCGTGAAATTTGTGCCAGACAGCCTTTGGCTATTGAAGAAACTCTCCTGCAGGATCTTGTCATGTACAAGAAGAGTAAGGATAAGGGTGTCATGATGGCCTCCAAGGGTCTCCTCAGTCTTTACCGTGATGTTGGTGCGCAGATGTTGAAGAAGCGTGATCGTGGCAAGGAGGCCGCAATGAGTCTGCGCGCTGGTGACAGACAAGAGAGACGTTACGGTGAGCAGGCGGCTGGTGAAATCGAGGGCCTGGAACTCTTGGCCAAGTGGAAAGACGAGGAGCGTCGCAAGAAGAACATCGAGAACGGTCTTCCATCTGATGCCGAAGATAACGAAGAGGAGAATGATGAAGCCGACTGGGCAGCCTGGAACGTCGAAGATGACGAGGACAGTGATATTGATGGAGAATGGATCAATGTGGAGGAAGATGTTGACATTGTACTGAGCGACTCCGAGGATGAAGGCAAGCCGGCATCAAAGAAGGCCAAACAGGAAGACGAGGCCAAGAAGGACACCGAAAAAGAAGCCGAAGCCGAGAAAGCCATTGATTTCATGAAACTGGCCACCACCCGCATTCTCACGCCTGCCGATCTCGCCAAGCTTACAGAGCTTCGCGCCCAGGCAGCAGCCGATGCCACTCTTCCGGGTAACAAGGGCCGTGTTGCTGCCCCATGGACCTCCCGCCATACCGATGACCCATTGACCGCCAACGAGATCGAGGGTCTTGCTGCCCTATCTGCCGCCAAGGCTACTCGTGAGGAACGTATTGCCCACGCCAAGGAGGGCAAGACCGACCGCTCTGATCATATGAGCAAGGAGGCTCGTCGCAAGGAACGCAAGGAGGAGCAAGGAAAGAGTACCACCAACAAGGAGAAGGCGCGCAAGAAGAACTTCCTCATGACGCTGGGCAAGGCGCGCAGCAAGAACAAGAGAAGTTTGGTGGAGACCCGTGCTGTGCTTCGGGCTCACGTCGATCGTGGCAAGAGAGGTGGACGCAGAGGAAACGTTGGCCAGTAATTGGCCTTTTTATGTCCTTTTTTAAAAATAATGATTTGTTATATACAGCACATTACTTTTGTCATTTCAGGCTCGCAGGATAGACTATTAAAGAGCATATACTACCCTCATGACAGCCCATGGTTTTACTGCATTCGCATCCTATCAGTAATTATAAAAGGATTTCCTGCATACTTAGAAAGATAAACGTATAAATGAAGTCCACCAATTAAATGTACTCGATTGGTTCTAAGACGCGATATGAGTGGGGGTAATATACGTTGATCAACGCGTACCGCGTTAAGTGGCGTCCCGTTGCCTGAGCAGCCTCCATTTTGCATTTTCCCTTTTTTCTTCCCCCTCGACACTACACTACGTCACTCCCTCGTGGGCATTTTGAATACTACTCTACGATCTGAAATCTCATACCTATTTTTATCGTTCAAAGACATATTCCCCGTGTCCCAAACCCCTTTTCCAAAATGCCACCCAGCACCGCCGACTTGTCGAAGCGCCGCCGCTTCCAACCCCCCATTACAACGTTCTTCACATCTGCCACAGAACCAGTGTCTTCAGCCACACCTGTTGTGTCGCATCACCATCATTACGCAGCAGAAACCTTCTCTGCCCACCCCGTCGTGCCTGCCAAAGTTCAGTCCTCACTTCTGTCCGTCGGAATGCGGGTCCGGAAATCTGTCGCAGACGGATATAGAACCCACATGTCCAAGACAGAAGAAAAGGCCCCACTCCCTACAGCTGTTGCTCAGATCCCTCGCGCTCAACCCTACCATGGTAGTAGACCCTTTGAGCTGTCACCGTACTCTGGCACTGGTAAATCCTCCTTCAGCCACGATGACTACCTCGTCACCGACGACGGCGATGCATACTCGATCCCTCCAAGCAGCCAAGACTCGACTGTGTCACTTCCCTTGGGCGGTCAGAAGCGGGCTTTGGAATTAGATGGTGATATTCTCGTCGATGAGGATGTTGATGAATCTTCCGACAATTTCGGCGCATCCTGGCGGGAGAACTCATATGGACGAACCATCCTGTCCCCTAATTTGGGACAGAGTCGTCGTATTCTTGCTGTGAGTCACAGTAAGATTGAACAGCCCACTATGGACATGGATGATTTTGAGGAAGCTACATTCCTCCGCCGCCGCGAGGAAGTTGATGCAGAGGATGTGCGGATGTACGGTGCTTGAACTGTTCGTTCTTGCTTTTCGTTTCCCTTGCTTTGCGATCCACTGCATATCTTCTTGATTGTCCTTGGATCTAGACTCGGCTCGATCTCTTTTTCCAGACTTTTATTATACCCACTGTTGTTCTATCTTGTACATATTATCTTGTATCATTATCTTTTTCCATCTGCAGAGCAGTGAATGTTATTTATTACGTTTATTATCTGGTCCTTCTAGATTCTAGTAATTAGGCTTGTAGTTAACTTCAGGGTTTACTCCAACAGAAAGTAGATGCCATGCTCGCACCTGAAAAATAATCAGTGTAATTAATATCAGCCAGTATAGATCCACACTCAGACTAAGACTGAAATTAATAATACAAAAAAATAAAGCAACCAGCCAATGAGACACATTTTATAAATAAAGCAACAGCGTGTATCCCTACGTCCCGATATATAGTCCCATGTTCAACGTTATATGCCCAAATCACCAACCTAGCAATCTTGCCCAGTATACTCGAATCTTCCAAAATCGCGGAAGTCGGAGCGGAGGATTTTCTGATAGTACCAAAACATTCTTCTTTTTGCGAGGATGATAATTATCATTGTTGACAACGGTAATGGCATCCTTTAAGGTAGCACCGAAATTAGCATCAACGTCGTCGAACTGTCCCAACTCAATATCTGGATCTTCTTGCATGTCCTGCATATCTTGCTTGAGCGAGTCCTGATTAATTCGATATCGAACGAGAGGAGTTAACCAGGAGTCACCGGAGGCCATGGGATCGAGCGTATAGGTGTTTAAGATATTTTAAATGCTAAGATAGAGAAAACAGGTACGGAGTGTTAGGCTACATATATAAGCATTCGTATTTACATCGGTAAATGCACTAGTAGCAAATTGCCTTTCCCCTTCCGATTAATTGCCGCTTTTGGCCACGGGGTAGTGAAGTATATTATATGGCCCACGGTTTATATACAGCACTTTTCATTCCAAGGACAGTTACATGTAGTTAATTGCCCACATATGTAGCTGTATGTACCGGAGTATAGCCACGACTTACCCGACTGGGATACCTCCATTTTATAAGAGCCGGGCTCAGGCTGGCTTTGCCCGAGAATAAAGATTCAAAGATAATTAATCACCATGAAAATGCGGGGCAGTCTGGACAGACAGTTTTCAAAGTTGGACCAGATCAAATCAGCCTAACTCGAACTATAAGCGGCCCCGTCGGCCCCGTCGGCCCCAGTGCGCCTTCGGGAGATGATCGCGGGAATTGGTTCTTCATAAATCTTCTGTAGAAGGTGTTTGGAAAGCCTCTTGTAGATAATATAGATGTACTCTATCTAGCATCTAGGTAACTCAAAAGACGTCTGGAATAGATTAATGCAAGTGTTTGAAACAGTTATTCCCGCTTCCTACTCATCGTAATCGATTTCTGTTTGAATTCTTGCCGCTTAACTACAACAAATGATAGAATATAATAATAAAAATTCCTTTCTCTTATTTCAGTACGAATCTGCATTGTCTCCTCGAAGTCACACACTATTAAATAGCACCGGACCTGTACAACTAGCCTGAACACCATATCTGAGATGTCGAGCCGACGGGGAATGCATCCATACATTTGGCGTTTGTATAACTAAGCGGAGGTTGCAGAGCCGTTCTCCGACCCGAAGGCATCTTATATAAATCGTTCATTAGTTGTGGTTTAAAACTTCTTTTTATTGACCAGAAAGGTTTTTGATTCCCTTTACATCATGAGTAACTCCAGTGAACATGTCCAGCGAACTATCCAGGAGCTGGAGAAAGCCAAACGTTTGGGCACCTTTGTCCAAGGTATGGAATTTCCAGATTGGGAGTACAGAATGAGATTCCGTACAAGTCATAGTACTCTAATGAAAGATACGTGTAACAGCCAATCACCCCATTCTCCACGGATTGCCTCCGCCGTCGGAGTCAACAACCCAGCGTGATGGTATGCTTATCCATACCGACGTGATTATACCAACACGAGATGGCACGAAATTGCGTGGTAATATCTTCCGTCCGGCCACCCAGTCTTCTGAAAAGCTGCCAGTGATTTTGAATTACAGCGTTTATGGCAAGGATGGGGCCTTGGAGCCTTGTATCTTCCCCAAGGGTAGCCGCTTGGACAATGGTCGCTATACTTCGTACTATATCTTTGAAGCGTGTGATGCACCCTGGTGGACCGAGCGGGGATATATTGTTGCCTATGTGGACGCGCGTGGCTCATTCCAGTCCGAGGGAGATAAGAGCTATTACTCGCGAGATGTTGGGTTAGATGGTGAGAATCCCGCTGAGCACTATATGCGGCTTTCACACTGCTGACAGGAGGCTTTCCCCCTCACTATTTAGGATACGATATTGTTGAGTGGCTTGCTGCTCAGGAATGGGCAAATGGAAAAGTTGGAATGTATGGTGCTAGTGCCTTTGCTATGATTCAATGGCTAGTCGCGGCAGAGCGGCCACCCTCACTTGCGGTAAGACAAGACTCCTTGACTTCGGTGTCTCTAGAAACTCATTCGGATTTAGGCAATTCTACTCTTCGATGATATGACGGATTTATACCGGGAGATGGGTCGCAAGGGTGGAATCCCCGAGACCCAGTTCATGTCTCAGTATGTTGCCTTCATCCTCTGATCTTTTTTCCTTCTAAATTTTTGATACTCATGATTTTACGCTATATTAGATACCCGTACCAATTTAATTGGGGAAGAAGCCTTGTTGAAGACGCTTCCAAGGCACATTATGAACACCCTTATTTTGACGAATATTGGGAAAGCAAAATCCCGCGGGTCGAAGAGATCCAATGCCCTGCTTATATCGTTTGTGGCTGGGGAGACCACGCCATCCACACTCGTGGCACATTGAATGGATGGAGGAGAATCGGTTCTGCTAACAAATATCTAGAGATCCATTGTTACCAAAAGTATGCTCTCCCCTTACTCAGTGTCTTGTGTCGCCGAGCTGGATTGCTAATTGGCTATGTAGATGGGAGTACACCCTCACCGAGGAATCTCTGATGAGACAGAAGGCCTTCTTCGACACATACTTACTAGAAAAGGAAACCGAAGTCAAGTTTTGGCCTCCAGTTCGATGGACAATGCGAGAGAGCTTCTATAACGCCGAGTGGCGCTATGCTCCCACTTTCCCATTCCCTGGAACGGCGTATGAAAAGCTCTATCCCACCCCATCTGGTGGTCTATCCCACATTCCTCAATTGACCGAGAGTCGGGTCTCATACGACGCCCAAGCTGGGGAAGTCACCTTTGAGATCCCTTTCTCGGAGTCCTACGAATTCGCCGGCCACGCGAAACTGCGGCTATGGGTGGAGGCAGAAGGCGCGGACAATATGGATATCTTTATCGTTTTGAAGAAACTGGATGAGAACGGGAACGAGGTGCACTTCCCATGGCTCACCATCATTGAGGATGGACCCGTCGCGTTCGGGTACCTCCGTGCCTCACGTCGAGAAGTCGACGAGATCAAATCAACCGATTTCCAGCCCTACCACAGCCATCAAAGGGATCTGTTGCTGGAGCCAAAGCAGATTGTTCCAGTCGACATCGAGATCTTGCCCACGGCCTGCCGGTTCCGGCCTGGTGAGACTTTGCAGGTTCACATCTCCGGCCATGATTATGGGAATTACCCGACCGCCGTCACCATCGCTCGACACAGCGACACTGCAAATAAGGGCACTCATATTATCCACTTTGGTGGCAAGTATGATAGTTTCTTGCAGTTGCCTCGCATACCACCACTCCCTGGCGCCGCGATGAGTCGTAGCAGACCAGTTAAAATGACACTAATCTCGAATCGCATTACCGGGTGGTCAAACGAGAAATTCCTGGAGGAGTTTACTCAGGTTCATGGCGGCATGACCGAGAAACTCTCCCATGTCGTCCCATTCCTGCGTTCTTATACGCAAGTTGTTGGTGTTCCTCGATTGCCTCTCACAACATTCTCCACCAACCACGCGGCTTTCGAGGTTGCCGCCGTGCTTGCCTGGTCTAGTCTAGCCAAGCTGGCGGGCTCCTTCAAGCATCCGGCCTACAAAGCGAGTGCCGGAAGTCACATCTTCACCGACCCCGTCTTTATGGGGTCGCTCAGCCAAGAGGTGCAGGAGATCATTTATGATCCAGTTACCTACAAACGTCGCCAAGATGCGATTGAGGTGGTCGTATTCCTCGCAAGAAACTCCGGTGTCGAAGCCGTCTCTGATGCTGATTTGGAGGCTCGAAGTAACACCGTGAGAAATGTCGGCCAAGGGACTGGACTGCTTCGTTACGTTCTGAATCGGGACGTCACCCCTCAAGATTACAACCTGCTCTTCAAGGATACCCCGTTCATTATTGGCAGCTGGGGTAGTATTGGAGCCATGGAACAGTATTGGTTCACGGACAAGAAAGCCGCAGTGGAATTCTTTGCTGATTCTGCCCGGAACAAAGTCTTACAGCAGCTCCCTAGCTCCTTCGACCCAAAAAACACTTGGAGTGTTGCCGGTAAAGAGAATCGCGTCTTCTCAAAGGACTTGCACTTTTGAGGAAGCTCATTAGCCTGGCCCCATGTTCCTCATGGAGAAGCGTCGCTTCTCGAATTGAAATTACACTTGAAGTGAAATGAATGAGGGATTGTCTGATAATGAATTTCCTTTTCTTGAATCTTGTATTTACATACAACTCTCCTATCAATTGTTTTCGTATGGCAAACCAGCCTCTCTCCGGATTGCTCCGTACATAGCCGTGATGTCCCCTCCCATGGTGTACTCTTCAACTTCTCTTAGGTAATGCTCAGCGAGTTCTACACTCTTCATGCTCACTTCAACGCTCTGAGCAATATCTAATACATGACGAGCATCCTTACGCGCCAGATTTGCCGCAAAAAGGGGGTCCTTTTTCCGGTGGTACTCACCCGATTTCATGCGCATAGCATAAGCTGGCAACACTCCAGGGAGCATAAGCTCGAGCCATTGTATCAGCGGATCAACGCCAACGCCTGACTTCTCAGCCAAAACCATCCCCTCCCCCAATTTCTCCACAAAACTCAGAACAAATGAATTACCAAGTAGTTTCATTTTGGATGCTTGGCCAACGTCCTCGCCGATGAATTCAATATTGGCTCGCCCCATCACACCTGTGGTGTACGGCTTCACTCTTTGGATATTCTCCTGGGTTCCGGCAAGCACACAAATCAGTTGTCCTGAACCTGCGAAAGATGGTGGCCCGAAAACAGGGCACGCAACAAATGATGCCCCATGTGCGCCGAACATGTCCCTGGCTTTGCGGGCAGTATCTGGATGAATGGTGGAACAATCAACGAAAAGCTTGCCGGCAATCGGACCACTTTCCGTTGATGCTAAGGCGATATTTTCGACGGCAGCGTCATCACTGAGACATGTGAAAATTAGATCTGCGGATTGGACGGCTTCGGCAACAGTGCTGGCCACTTGGCAGCCGTTGCTGTTCAAGGAGTCCACAAATTCATGGGCTCGAGTAATGGTCCTATTGTAGGCCAGAAGGGGTGGGAAATATGGTGACTTCTGAATGATGTTCTTGCACATCCCCTAAAATTCGTTCTCGTTAATAACACTTTGCGTCAATCCTCGTTTCAGATTACCTACACGACCCATATTTCCCAATCCGATCCAGGCAAGTTTTGCTGGCACCATTGCTTCATTTTCCCCTTTCGGAGATGGGAGGTCTGCGGAATTGACACTTGCGTTTAGAGAAGAGCCGCTAATTAGGGGGAGAAGGAGAAGAAGCCGTTTTATAATCGGTCAATATGTGTTGAACATAGGGCTTTCGAATTTGCTATGACTTATATTTATTTGGCCCTACAAAAAGTCAAATGTGACTCACATATCGTCTAAAAGCTGTAGAGCAATAAAATCAGTGGATCTGATATCTGATTTGTGATGGTATTAGCAGGGCCGACGGGGTAGTGTGGAGTAGCCGACGGGGAAAGAAAAAAGAGTAATATATCGGATATATCGGCCTCAAGAGCACTGTAAATAACACGATAAGGGACTACTTGTGCCTATTGCTGTAGGACCGGCTCTTGTCTATATACACTGGCGTCTTTCTTGTTTTGAAAGCCGCTATGGTTCGAGTGAAACCCACACCGGCCTACCATTCATTGCCAATGGTGTCGACTTGATGGTCAGAACTTCGATCACTAGCAAGATTCTCCATATGGACTACTGCCGCGTTAAAGCCGACTTTGAGTCTCATTCGTCTAATACTGGGGTTGAAGCAAGAAATAGCGCGTCAAATATCACATTCAACCAGGAAGTGGACTTCCCCATCGAAAAAGCCCGTCTTCGACTTGTCCCCAATTTTAGTTGCCCACAATGTCTTGAACTTCTTCTCTTTGGCTGGTCCATTCAGTACTCCCATCGCATTCATTACGATGTCCCTATTGTTTCCACTTGCACTACTGGATGGACTGCTATCTCTACGCAATCGGTCACCATGAGGTACCTTGTCGACATTCTCCCTAGTAGTCTCCCAAGACCACATTGTTTGCGATTCGTGAAGTGACATTTATGATCTTATGGATCGACTCTTAATGCCTTCTATGTAGGTAACTAAAGAAGGCTTCGGTTCTTTTCTAAATTTTTGCTTGCTTTTCTATTTTTTGGGTAGAATCAGCCAAGACCAAAGTCGCAGTTTGTTTCGTCATCCATCATCGCCCGCACTTTTCGATCTTCAACCTTTCACTTTGATTTGATTTGATTTCCGGCTCCCCTGCTCCCACAACCATTGTCAAAATGGACTCTGGAACTCGTGAGCCCCATAGTTTTCTCAAACGCTTGTCCCGGCAACTCAAAGCCTTTGAATCCAACTATCCTTCCTATGATGACCTCCAGAGGTTTGGAATCCAAGTATCCCAAGTCGCGACGGTGAACGACGAAAAAATCCTATTCGACCCATGCTTTTTCCATCCACACCCAGACAGACTCCTCCAGAAGTATCCAGTCAGCCTCAGTCCCGAAGAAAATGAGAAACCACCCAGAATGAGACTAGTTCCAACTTTGGATGAAATTTTAGAAGATTGCCAAGAGGAGTATTCGGACCCAGAAGAAGTACAGGAAGCGGTGGAGGCTCAAATAGAGGCACTTGAAAACTTACAATATCACGAGGACTGGTACATGCAAGGCCTATCGATACACGAGTATATGGGCTGGCAGCTTCAGGTGTCCAGAAATATTCAACCAGGGATACGTTGCCTTTGGGACCTCGGAGACCAGGAATTTTTCTAGTAAGTATGCAGCAGAATATTTTGTTGGTTCTCCAGTACTCACCATTTCCAGACCACCTTACAAACAAGGAGATCCTGGGCTATGCTCTATTCAGCCTAAATACTGGCAGGTAAAGCACGCTTTACGATACAGCAGTGCTAGGGGCCCTCTCAGGCCCCATACGATCATGTCATGCATCGCGGACGTTGCCGTCAATGATACAGACCAGGGACCTACTACCCACGAGTTAGGAGCAATAATAAATATGATGCTCACTCGAGTGAACCACAGACCCTTTCACAACTGCGACATTCATCCGGTACGTTGTGATATGTTGTACTGCAGCTTACATAGGGAATCATGCTTAACTGACATCCTCTTATTATAGATCCTGGTTCTCTCTTTCTTGGGTCCACAGAAGGGGAGAATTATTCAAGCCGTGTACGACGGTGAAAGTCTCGCCTTGCAACATTCACAACTATGGACTTTTGAGGAAACACAGACAGCACCTGTAGAGATGTTCATTCGGTACTACTTAAGCCAACCAGTTGGCTTGGAGATATCTACTCTCAGTGTTAGATAGTCGTCCATTTTCATCCTCACTGAAATCCAAGCTCGTTTCTTTTTCACTATGAGATTATACGTATATGACATAAATAAGCCCCCGAGTACCTATGTAGGTAGATATTTATTCTATGAAGGCAGGAGTTATTAGTAACTATTTCCAGGGAGAGCATTAGATACAATTTGGGGGTTGTTTGTATGGAAGAGTACATGGAAGTAAAAAGAAAGTAGAAGAAGAAGTTGCAGGGGAGTCAAAGGAAAGAGCCCGGTTGGATGTGCCTCCTTCTATTCTCTCCTGGCTATCTAACACTCCCCTTTTGCTAACTCCATATATATCTATTTCATCAAAGACCTCTAAAGATCTCCAAAGAGCGGTATTTCTCAAAATGACACCCACAGAAAACTTATGCAACTCTGCCGTCTTGGTGACCCCGATGAGCCAGCGTGAAAATGTTCATTCGGCATCCAAGATGACTAAAGAACGACGAGAGTACGTTCGCCATAACCACGCGGAAAAGGACTATACCATATGTGGTGGAGCGATGCAGGCCCGGATATCCTTGATGATGGACGGCTTCCCTAAGGTCGATGCATACCTCTCGCCCCTCGGCAAAAAGAGCTAGCACTCTGGCAGGTGACTGCAAAACAAGCGATGTTCAATCCTTCCTTGTGAATAATAGGAACCCATCTTCATGAGATGCCCAACATGTCCGAGCGGTTTCTATTCGAGCGAAAGGATCTAAGGGACAGAGTCCACATTTACGATAGCCAGGAGGCAATAAGGCCGTTCTGTGGGCTAGAGGCCTATGGCATCAAATCACCTCATGGAATGGATCAAAAATGTCTCCAGCCAGGTAGACCCTGGCTCGCATCATAATTGTGCTGATCGGGCAAGGTGCCCGGCGAAACAACACTGTCACACTATATCTTCAGCATGCAGAACTCGAGTTTCTGTTCAACGCTTAAATGAATGATACCCTTTTACTATTCCTGAGAACTTTGACAGTGCATCTGCCTGGTATGCTGTGCGAATGGAGTTCGATTCGATCTCTTTCAATCCAAACAACCCTCGGAAGCAACACAATGATAGCTCGCATCGATAGATGGCTCGCGGGAACAGATACCTGACATCTTCGCCATTGCTGAAGTAAAACCAAAAGATTGGAATCGAAACAAATGGCCTGAACTTCTATGGCAGGAAACAGGAGAGATGGTATCCTGCCACTCGTGAGTGATTCCAATTACACTGTCAAATACATACTTGTGTGTGCTTACTAAACTTTATAGACGCCTCCTTCCAAGTTTATTTCACAGAGCAACCATGGAACCTGGCTAGTTGGAGCTAACCGGCGAAGAAACTCATGCTCCGGTCGAGCATTTACCCTAAGTGACAGGTGATCGTCGACTTGGTCGAGAATCATAAAATTACCCTAGGCCTCTTCTTACTTTAAGTCCAGGTGACAAAGAAACGGATGATCCGGTCACTTTCTTCCCGATATGATCAAGAGCTTTGTGGAGGGGCGCCGGATTGCCCGGGACTCCTCGAATGGAAGTTGTAACCAGCTGAATTGTTCTCGAATACATTCTCTTAGTTTTGAAGTAATAACTCGGTCCATCGAGTGATACCATCCATAGTAGCTTGTAGCAAACCTCAGATTAGCGACCCAAGCATAAGCCAAAAGAACATCTTTGATGAACCACCTATCCTCTGGCAAGTGAGGTCAGATCATACTGCTGAAACTGTCTTTTATCTCTACATCTAAGCTTACTGTTCATAAATATCCAAGAATATGGCCCGTGGGACATTGAGATTGCGTATAGTATGGAGAACCTGTGGAAGACACTTGTCATGTTGTCAGTTCTGAGATGGAATGCGAAGAAGGAAGGTAATATAGAATATTGAAGCTTTCTCGGTTACGTCTTTACTGGTGGTAGCTCATCAATGACAGCTTATAGATGTTATTTTACGCCGAACTATGGATAGCTGCTCGTGATAGTAGTTGATGGTATTCCCTCCTGCCCAGATGGGCTATCTAGCTAAAAATGACCGCTGCTTAGGTGGTCGAGGCATATGACTCTGGCTTCTTGCCACCCGCGATGGTCAGCCTATCTAGCTAATCTTGGTAACAATCTGGCGATGTTACGGAAGAAATAAGAAAAGGGGCCCCTAGGCCAAATGATATCATTGATCGACTAAAGTTGCAGTTCAAGTTCCGTCAGGTAGAAGCCTTCCTGCTTTCCACCACCATGTCCATCCTTTCGGTATATCGTAAATCTCCTCGTATCTTCCAGATCTCCCATAGCAATTACGCTGAGTCCCACAAGTCCCAAGGGACATCCGAAGTCAATCGGCGGTCTTCGATGTAGTTGATGATGATTTGGGAGAGAAAATCAACGAGTGCGTCGGTTTCTTCGGTGGTCAGAACCAATTCCGGGACCAGCGATGCAAGGGTTGTTTCGTAGAAATTACCCATCACAAAGTTGGCCATGCTAGTGCTGCCTATGTTTATTTGAATATTAACATCGCTGCCAAGCAAGACCTGCAAGTCGAGAGTCTATGCCACATGTTTCGGCTATATTGGCCGACCTCCGCTGCAGTGGAGATGCTTTCTCCTATGAGAATGGCGGAGGAAGGACTCAGAAATTAGAACGCGAGGGTACTCAACTTACTGGGTAGCGAAGGGGAGCCGCCAGCCAGAGTGATGGCAAGAGGGGCGGCCTTCTTAGCGGCGGGAGGGGCGGACTGGGAGGCGGAGGCGGCGCGGACAGAAGCTTCTACTCGCGAGATATTAGCATTGATCCTAGTGGATAGGGTTGCACATTAATAATATATCGACAGATGCTAACCGGCGGCCACAGGCCCAGCCTCCGCAGCAGACTGGAGGGCTTTCTCTGCCTTCTTCGCTGAATGCAATGTCAGTATCTCTATTTCTCTCTTTTGGCATGTAGGAGATGAATTGATCCAGTTCTCGTAATATGGGCCGAGACCGTGAGACTTACCCCTAATCTTTTTTCCCCCGCGGGTGCGCTGAGGCTTTGCCACTTTATTCGCCTATATAACGCATCAGTTTATCTCCTCATCATTAGACCATCTCAGTGATCAATCACTCACAGTGGCGGGGGCGGCGGGGGCCACGGTGGACTGGGCCCAGTTGTCAGTTGAGGGCATGGGAATGGGATAGCGCACGAGACACAAGAGAAGATGAGACCTACAGGAGTTGCTTTTCTCTTAGGCAAGTAGAAGATCACAAAAGACAAGATGAAAAAGGTTCAGATAGAGAATGCCTTCGGTTACCAATTAAGAGAAGAGGAAGAAAAAGAAAAGGGAAAGAGCCCCAGGAGGGAGGAGCACGCCTAAGGCAAGAGCACACTAACACACTACTTCTAGGGCTGCTAGTATGCCCATCTGAGAGGATTATTTCTCACTTTGTAGTCACTTCGTAGTTCACTCACTGATCAAATATTGATCACAATGATTTGCATGAAACCCATATTCATTGGGCAATTCAATCAGAGACTCGTACTAACATATAACCCTCGAGGCTGAGTGTATCTCAGACTATTCCTCCTCTCTCCTCCATCAATATGTCCCGCACATCCATATAGTCCTCATCATCCTTATCCAAAACAAAATCCTCCTGTAGTTTATCAAGGATCTCCAGCACATAATCCTGGCAGTCCCACTGAACAGTCTCGTTGTCCACGGGCACGGTTTGCGCAGCATTCTTTACTCTCTCAACATCGTCCTCTCCAAGCACAGCAATGAAGATCTGGCGTAAGAAAGTGCTTGATTCCTTTGGATTTTCCATAAACGTATTGCGTTTGAATTTTGGATGCTCGCCATCAACCTCGAGAATGTGATGCTCTTCGCCTTTCTCTATATGCAACGCCCAGTGTATGAAGTTTCCGTACCGCGGTTGGTAGAACACAACAAAGAGCTTTGGGGACATTCTATTTTCTTGGCTCGGCATCTTAGCTCTGTGCGTTCCAATTATTTCACCAGTTTCTCCTACCTTAAGCTGTTATGCTTCCACAAACTGTAGAGAATGGGTATGGGCGCAGGTAGACAATGCTATGTTGGATTCGATAGGGATTGACCGAGGGAAAAGAAGAATGGTGCTTGGTCCAATCATGCATGGTTGCCTAATGCACATGCCTGATGCATCAGGCTATCAATCAGCCAGTTTAGTTGTAGATAAAGGCCTTGATAGTATTAATCCTCGTTAGAGATCAAATGAATTGGAAGATCCCATGAAACGCCATATAATGTACACCCCCGAAACGCCACATATAAACATTGAAGTGATATCAACCAAAGAGATACTTCTGCCAGCTCTGTTTCCAAGGTTTCCAGGTTCCTCCAAACCGATGGTTGATACAAGCATGCTGGCTATTGAACCCCTCCGACCCAGAATGCCGCTGTCCATTGCCCCAGGCATTGACAGGTAGAACACACAGGCCTCCCAGCAGCTTTCCAGACTTGGCTTCGGGGCCCTCAACACAGAGCGGCTCCTTAATTCCGTGGAAAGGCGCCCATGTCACACGCTGTATAGACGAAGCCGAGGACGAGAACTTAGCATCCGCATCCACAGATTGCTTAACTAAGCGATGTGTAGATGGCAATGTATCCGATAGCACATCAAGAACGGCATCTGTAAACACGCCCGGCCCGGTAATCTCCAGCGTATCCATTTCGTTGTATCTCCCACTCCTCCAGAAATGACTCCCGTCGACTCGACGCTTTGTATGGGACAGCACACGAACGATGATCTCTCTCAGCAGCGGACTGAACCGTCGTGGTGCATACATCGTGTACTGGATGAAACCGTAGCGTCGGGCCCAATGCCAGTCGCGCATCTTCTGCGGCGAAGCAAAGGGCTCGTCGATCTCAATTCCGACAATTAGCGAGACATTCGCGTTGACAGTGTTATCTTTGAAAATGGAGTCGCGCAGTGATGGGCAGGATTTGATGCTTCGTGCGGGATAGACGTCGAGATCTGCATAGTAGCCGCCGTAGTACCATAGAATCAAGTAGCGGAGGAGATCGCCCCGGTGGACGGAGTGTGGGTATGATTTGTAAAGCCGGGCGATCTCTGGGATGGATTCGAGAGTCTCAAAAATGAATTTGTCAGCCCAGTCGGCTTGTACGAGCTATGAATTGTAAAGTTAGTCGCTGTGGTTCAAGCTGGTATTTAATTACCAAAATATAAAATGTTTCTTATCGGTCTTACCTTGTATTTCCATTCTGAGTTCTTTTGCTCGAATTGGACTGAATCGTCGCTTCGCTGGCTGACGCCTGGTAGCATAATCTGCCACAGAGTGTCTGTCGCATCTTCATCGTGGCGCATTTCCCTTTCTATCTCCATGGCGCGTAGCGCATTGGAAAGCTTAATTTCGTATTCATAGTCTGGATCCGCGCGAAACGTAGACCGGTGAAGATATCGTGGTCGGCTTTCTCCGTATGACTTCTCTGCGCGGGGGTCTAGCCTGGATGTTGGGATGGGCACGGATTTGAAAAGAATGAAAAGAGTCAGAATCGCAGCCACCAGGACATATTTATGCCGGTTTGGAAATCCAAGAAACGTGCGACTCCTCATGGTGAGTGGTGAGAGGACTAGCCATAACAAAGATAAGAGATGGTAGAGGGGGTGAATTTTCTTTGGGCTGTCAGACTTAGCCCCCAAACAGACCTCGGGAAGGCTTCGTCTCATTGGTTTCAGCTGATTGGTGTAACTGCGATGGACCCTGGATAGTGGGTTAGGGGAGTTTCACTTGTGTTAATCGCGACATTAGGGGTGATAGGGGTAGAGATGACTCTGAATAGATATTATCATTCTTGTCTGTGATTTCAGGTTCATCATATTCAATTTTAAGAAAGTGAGTAGAACATTGGGAGAACATTTAATGAACATTCCTGGTGATTTTAATTGTGGGGTTGACTGTGGATGCCTTGGCACCGCCTTGGCAATCTTAATCAGGAACTATGGAGCGATAACGCACGAGAGCTCTAGAAAAGCTTAGCTATGCTTCCTTGCCTAAGTGTATATAGCATCATATGTATACATGCATTTTGTTTTGTTTTAATAGATTTAGAATACCTGTGGATCCCTTAATTATTACTATTCTCTGAATTCCTTTGGCAAACGTAGCCTTGATTCTTGATCAGTTTGATAATCTTCGATTCTCATCCTCAACAACCAAATCACGTAAAAACTTCCAACTTCGAAATCACGTGCCACACCAGCTAAGCAACAGAGTTGTTGACATCGGGCAAATGTCGCTGACCTCTCTTCCCCTTCAACTAACCTTCAGCCCCAGTTGTATCACACCATATGTGAGCTCTTCCATAAGGAAGATAGCAAGACCTCTACGGGTACGTGACCTCCAATAAACGAAATATGAGACGAGTATCAACTTACAATCTTATTTAGTACTATGGCAAACAATACAACCAGCGGCGCAGGTGCGCTCCCGAGACAAGTCGCAAGACAAATTCGGCAGAACCAAACCCGAGGACGTTCAGCAGGACGACCCGGCGTATCAAACTCTCAGAGCAGCGCCTACCGAGCAACCCAATACCACAGTCCTATCAGGCCTGGTATGGGCAGCAGCCGCTACGCCACTGTGCAAGATGAAGAGGAAGATCCCGATCTCATGGAGCTTGATCCGATGGAAATTGACACCCCTCCCAGCCAAGAGCCTGCACCAGTCACCACCGGGACTCGCACCAACGAGCAATATGAGGATAATGGCATCCACCGCCACATCTTCTACGTCCCAATTCGATCTCGCCCCATGCCGACTCTTGACCTCGACGTTCTGACCGCCGCTCGCGCTGAAATTACTCACATTCAAAGAGCAGGAATTCCTGTCCTGCAAACCTTGCCTGAGCGACCTGGACCCCATGTCTACATTCGTGTTGATACTGACCGGGCGAACCGTGATCATGCCCTCACTGATGCCAATCTTCGGATGGGTACCATGCAAGATATGATTCGGGATGGCCTCGGCTGGTTCTCAGGTTTGCCTTACCGCCACCCGCATTTCGAAGTCAAGTTCCTTCGTGGTCGACGTCTCTAGATTGAGACTTTATGAATGCATGGGTCTCTCAGCTTTGTGAAACCCTTTTTCAAGGTCAGAAGCGGGATTGATGAGCTTAATGTGGAGGATTTCGTTGAGAGGGATTGAGGCACTTTGACAACTGATGTGTTCTTGGGTGAGCAAGATGCATTAGTTAGGTCTTTTTTCTGTTGTTCCGTTTCCTTTTTTACATCCAGATAACCACAAATACTATTCTTATTGATTTTACTCCATCCATGGATCATATAAACCTTCTCACCTAGCATAGAAAATCAAGAATAAAGTATCAAGTGATGCATTCCAGTATGTCCCACAAACCTAACTAATTAACTTCGAGTGATCCCAAACGCCATAGCTTCATAGCTTCTAGAACGCTATGACAAACTCCAGCAATGCAACCCCCACCCAATCCCATCAAGGGCAAAATGCCAACCTTCAATCATCCACTGGACGCAACGCTAATGTAGTCTCACCATTCTCACACCCCTGCCAAGCCCGTTCAACGGCCTGGATAGTAGACCAGACCTGCTCACGAGCATCCTTCCGACTGACACCTTCCTCGAGCAATTTCTCATAGGGCGTATGGACATGTCGAATATGCGCCTCAACAGCCAAGAGCGTCTTTTTCTCGTCACTTATCATCGCTGTACGCCCTACACGCCCCGATCCCTTAAGGAAGGCATGCTCCAGGACGATCTTGAGGGATTCCTTGGGCATAAGTGGGAACTCGTTCTTCAGGAGTTCTCGGGATTTGGACAGATCCCTGGCATCGCGTACTTGCACGGCATTGGCGCGTGATTCTTTTGTTTCGGCGGCTGATTCGAGAACTTCTGTGTAGATTTCTTTGGGCACTCGGATTCCCAGGGTTCTTTTTCCCGTGCGGTTCTGGGACTGTTAGGGGTTCCACCCTTGGCTTGAAACTGATGCTTTGGGTGAGGATAAGGACTTACGTAGACGACATAGACAATTCGCTCGGACTCTTTGGTCTTACTGCGGCAGTGTCGAGTGATGTAGACATCGCCCTTGGGGACTAGAACGTAGCCATTTGGCAAGGGCACTTGCTCAACAATGTTCTGGCTACATGTTTAGCGGATTGTTCTTGAATACTGATACAATTCAAACTCACCTTTTCAAGAGGATCGTCAGAAACAGGAATGAGGCCTGTCCATGTTTTCTTGGGTTTACGACGCTTCTTCGTCTCGTTGAGTACTTCGGCGAGCGGTTGGACTGGCGAGCCTGCATCTGCCGGGCGTGCATGACCTTCGCGAGTGCGGATACCACGGTTCTTCTTTCTCACTCGTGGCTTGCGTTTGCGGACTTTAGGTTTAGTGGTTGGTGCCATGTTGAGTGTTCATGGAGCCAAGGAGGTTGATGAGTTGATGGTTGAGACGGTGTTGAGATGCCACTCACACATCGATTCCATTGAGGGAGACGTTTTGGAAGTACTGAGATCTGATTGCCATTCAATGTTATTTTTGGAACCTAAAACACCACTTTGGGGTCTTTGATACTTCCACTGTTTACCGTCAAAGCAGATCAGGAACGGTGGCTGTGGCTGTGTGGCTGTGTGGAGCCTAACTTTGATGCCTGAATAATCAGGCCTGAAATATGCGCCTACAAGGGTTTGTCTTTCTACAACACATGGAGTACTAAATATAAGAAATTAGTTGTCATTAGATTATGATACTTCAATATTGCAACATAATTCAACTACTACAAAATATAGATAAGGGGTTTCTGGTCCCCACTTTAGAACCCAGCTATTACTGTTTTAGGCGAACTTGATACATCTGCTCTCCAAAAGTACAAGTACAAAGTAGGTTCCCGATTTATTGTCGTTGATCCCAGATCAGATGTTAATGGATTGGTCAAACGTGGTGATATCACACATGAGATCAGCATAAACTGGAGAACCGATTATCCGGGGCTCATTGGTCAGATCCATCACCCTAGAGACAGGTTCTATGGAATAAGATTAGGATCATCGGATCTCCAGATTGTGAGATCGGAGTTGAGTTTTGGTTTATAGGCCCAATTCAAGACACTTTCCGATGTACTCCGTATATGGTGTGGAGTACCAATAATCCATGTACCTCCGTACTCCGTACTCCGTATAGAGAATTCTAATAAGAATCAAGGCAAAGGCAAAGCGAGTACGGGGAAGCGTGTGGAGCACGGAGTAAGTAATATAATCTTCGGGCACAAAGAAACGCTAAGAGGGTTTGCTAGGGGCTTAGCTCTCCCAACCCTGATTACCCCAGTTGAACACGGGGGATGAATTTTCCCCCTTTCATCCACGAGGGGGTTCTGCTCGAGGACATCCGCATAATCTGATGTTCTAAAGCTATGAAGCTCCAATTTTGGCTTTTTCATACAAAATACAACATTGTACAAAGTGCAAAGTGCAAAGTGCAAAGTACAAAGTACAAGGTATATCGCAGGAGGCTCCACCACTCATGTCGTCATTGGTGAGATTTGTCCCCTTTGATCTGACTGCCTAGAAGAGCTGAACCGGTATCCCCGACGGCTCTTGTCCTTATGGAGTACTGTTGTAGGTCTAGATCGACAGACAAGGGAAAAGTCTGACTTTTCAAGGCTGATAACTGAACTCAGTAAACTGAACACCGAAGGTATGATTCATATTCTGTTCCTGCATGAAGCATAACATAAGTACTTCTAGATGTCGTATGTTGTACATACTCCATAACCAAGTCGAACATCGGAACATGAAAAAGCTGTGGATCAGTGGATTCTGTTAGAAATAGAAAAAAGCCGAGTCCCCACGTAAAGAAATAAAAACATAAAAAAACAAATAAAAAAAGAGAATTTTCTTTTGAGCGAAGGGGAAGGGAAAAAAAAAGAAACCGACAAACAGAGCAAAAGGAAAACATCTCTCTCTCCGCTCCGACTCTCCTTCCAATACTCCTCTTTATAACTCTACACACACACACAATATGAATTAACTAATGACCTTACTGGCTATCTCCAATCTCTGTCATTCTCAATCAATTAAAGTTGCCTGGCAGCTTGATCTTCAATGGTTACTGGGTCTGTGTTGCTGACATGAGTTGGGATCACCCTGTCCACAGGTATGCATTCTCCCTTGACAGAACCCCTTGTGGGGGTATCACATTGTAGTCTTCTATTCTTTTTTTTTTACCAATCTATACTCTATATGCCTATGTGAAAAAGACGCTCATGGATTCGTTTATGTTCAGCTTCAGCTATCCCAACGGTGAACCTCAAACTCCGACGAGGACTCCGAACACCTTCGACTCGTTTCACACCCCAAAACTCGAATCCAGCTTTTTTGACCCTCGGGTGACTTGGGATACCTCCGATCCATATGCCTCTAGCCCGGAGCTCCTACGCACACCGCAGAAGTTTGGTCTAGGCTCGTCGAACTCACTGAAAGGTCACAATGGGGAGACTACTGGTTACAGGGGGAGGTCCTCGGACCAGACCGATACGGCCAGACGCATTCGCTCGGTAAAGCCTCTGCCGAGTATGGGCGAGGATTACCCTCGGGCAGTGGGATCGGCCAAGTCAGCAGCCTCGATGCAAACCCCGCCGCCGACAAGTGCATCGAGACGAAAAATCCCCGAATTTGACCAGCCCGATGGAAATTCACAAGGAGCAACGCCAGGTATGGGAGGCCATTTGGAAACGCCCAGTCGTCTTCTTGGAGCGTCCCCTCGGATGTTTGGCAACCTCCAATCGTCCCCTGATCTTTTTCAATTGGCTTCATTGGACCCCACGGGCTCGCCTTTCTTCCCACAGCAACGACTATTCTGGGATCATGATCTAGACAATACAACGAGTGAGGTTCCATTACCCAGCAACGGGAGCCATTTCAATACTCGTCAAACTTCTGCCTTTACGAACACACATCACATCCCCCAGTTACCAACCATTAGTGGTTCACTTGATCTTCCCGACTTTGGCAATGGTTTTGGAATTTCAGCACCACCACCCACTGATGCTGCCCTATTTCCTGCGCCATTCTCTACCTCTCCCCGGCTCCCGATTACCAAGGCTGAGGATCCAGCTCTATTTCTCAGCTCCCCTGCTCGGAGATTTGGAGGCCCTCAACTTACACCAGAGACACGGTCACTTCGTGGCCTTCGACAGCCCTACCATCACCAGGCAGAAGAGTCAAGGCGGGAGGAGCTTATCCGTCTGCAGGCACCAAATGGCCACCGATCCGATCCTTTCACTGCCTTCCCGAGCGAGAGCGACGAGGAAGATGACGACTACACACCGAGGGGAATACGACCAGGTCTCACCCGTAGTCTGACCCATAACGGCCTGTCTAGCTCATCCCGGCAATTCAGTCAAACCGGGGGTTTGATGGCATCCACCAGCGGGATCCGAAAGAGTCCATGTAAAGGGCGTTCGTCCCCAGCGAAACCAATGCGTCCAGCCCCCTTGACACGATCTAGTTCGACGGCCACCGGCTCCTTGACGCGCTCATCATCTGTGGTGCTTCGCATCGGTCGAGACGGCCGTGCAAAGGCTGAAATGGAGCCCCTCAGTGAGGCACCCACAGGGTTGACCGATCCCCTGACCGGGCTTGATCTAGATGGCTCTATAACCGAGAGTGAATCAGATCCGGCTGAGTTCTCGGAATATCCTGTGTTGCATCGTGCTCAGTCGTCCTTTTCACTTTATGACAGCTCTAGGCGTCCACTATCCCGGAGTGATTCAGGCTCCCGGCCTCCTTCAAAGGGCTCTTATGCTTCCACCGTCGGCTCTTCACACTCGGGTCGGATGTCACCCTGGGCTGGCTCTTCTAGGGGAGGCGGGCGCGCAGCCTATCGTGGATCTCCTGATATTAAGCGGACACCCAAACAGCATTCGTCTCTGCTTCACTCGGACTCGACCTATACTCGGAGTAGCGCAGCATCAGACTTGTTGCCCGGGGAAGAAGACGAAAGTGGTGATGCTCAATCTGCACTCCGGCAAGTACTTAAAGAACGCGGCCGGGGCCCAAGACCCGCCACAAATGCGTTTAGTAACCGACTCTCTCGGTCATCACACACCTTTACTCATCTCCGCTCATCACCACCCCGCCTTGGCAGTGATTTTGACATACATCCCCGCCACAATGCTTCTCCCACGACCCTGACCGACCCCGACCTGGCAACCCCCAGCACAGATCGTCACAGCAACCCCAGCAACGGTACACGATGTGTTTGCCGCTCAATGGACAACGGTGGCCATCTCATGATTCAATGGTGAGTCCCAGTGTCCATCGGCCTTGATTCCAAAGTTGATTGTACTAACTTTCCCAGTGAATCGTGTACACACTGGCTTCATACCAGATGCGTCGGATTGGAGCGTGCAAATCTGCCCTCCGTCTATGTCTGCGTCTTTTGTGCGCAGACGCCATCCCGCCAAAACCGTGCCCGAACAACTTATGTTCCCACGGGACAAGCCCCTCCCTCTCCCTTGGCCCACAAGTCATTCCGCTTCCGTTAACCCCGGTGCGTCGACTACCGTCTTGGATGCATATATGTCTTAGAAAGACCGGTGCTTCTTGATTTCTTTTGTGTGATTCTTCCCCCAACCGGGCTCTTTTATACTCTGCATTAGCCGGGCCACCCTGCCCCATCTCATAATCCTTCTGAGACCTCATTACCCCTTTATGATACCTATGTACTATTCCCCTCACAAACCTGGACAACCCCAGAATAGAATCGTTTCTATACTTCTCCGCACATTTTTTTCTTATCGGTATTGTAGCCTGCAGAACCCCCCGCATATCGGGGTAGCGAACCGGTCTCGGGAGAGGAGCCGGCCCGGGTGCCTACCTAACTCCAAGAAGACCCGACTTATAGTTATATAATATCCCATCGATTCCTGTTCCTTAATCGATCTCTCGGTTTTACACCCCCTATCCTCCTAGGTGACCGAACCTCGCCGTGTTTGGAGTAAGCCCTTCACAAAAAACCTTATCAGGTACCAGACATTGTATAGATCTGGCTACGATCTGATTGGTCAACCCACACTTATCGGCTCACCGCCCTTTTTATCGAAAAACCGCTTTTCTCCCCGCGGAGTCACAGTGCCTCCCTGTTTTTTTTGCGCGCCACTCACTCTCTTTGGTCTCATTCCAGTCGTTTTTGCTTCGCCATTCACTCACTGCAATGTCTGCCTCTCTCCCTGGTAGCCGGGACCCTCCCCCGTCGCAATATGACCTGAAGACTTATTGGGGTCGCGTGCGCCACGCCGCCGACATTTCTGATCCTCGGTAAGTTCAGAAAGAAGAGATTGGTCCCACTGAGAGGGTTGCCCAGTTTATACTAATCATGCCCACCATATTAGGACCCTGTTCGTTTCGTCTGCTGGTCTTGAAGGCGCCAAAAGCCTCATTGCTTCGTACAAGCAGAACCGCATCCCGGTCATGACACCGGAGTTGTGGTCGGCGAAGAAGGTGGTCGATGCGACATTGCACCCTGGTATGAGCTCCTTGAATATCATAATATAGCCATTGGCTAACTCAGATCCGATCAGATACCGGAACGCCCGTTTTCTTGCCCTTCCGCATGTCGTGCTACGTGCTTACGAACTTGGTCGTCACAGCAGGCATGTTGACCCCAGGACTGCAGGTGAGCACCTCTATACGCATATCCAACCATACATATAAACACGATCCTGACGATATAGACAACCGGAACCCTCCTCTGGCAAATCGGTAACCAGTCCCTCAACGTCGCTGTCAACAACGCAAACGCAAACAAATCTACCCCCCTCTCCTTGTCGCAAATCGGCAAGTCATACCTCATGGCCGTCTCAGCATCCTGCTCCGTCGCTGTCGGTCTCAACGCCCTCGTCCCCCGCCTCAAGACCATCTCCCCAAACACCCGCCTCATCCTCTCCCGTCTCGTCCCCTTTGCCGCCGTCGCCTCCGCCTCCGCCCTGAACGTCTTCCTCATGCGCGGCGAGGAAATCCGCCAGGGTATTGACATCTACCCCGTCCTGTCAGACGCTGAGCGTGCCAAGCGTGAGCTCAACGAGGACGCAGAGCCAGTCCAGAGCATCGGAAAAAGCAAGAAGGCTGCTACCATTGCCGTCGGTGAGACGGCTATCTCCCGTGTTCTGAACGCTACGCCTATCATGGTCCTACCCCCGCTGATTCTCGTTCGTCTCGAGAAGACGAACTGGCTCCGCGCCCGCCCCCGCATGGTTACGCCTATTAACTTGGCGCTGATTCTGGGTACTTCCATCTTTGCACTCCCGCTTGCGCTCGCTGCGTTCCCCTCTCGCCAGGCTATTAGTGTCGATAGCCTTGAGGAGGAGTTCCGCGGTCGTGGTGGTGATCTCGGAATGGTGGAGTTCAATCGCGGAATGTAAGTTTTTGATCGTCGGTGTTTCGCAGCGTGCATATTACATTGTCTTTGCATAAGTCAGAGAATTATATAGACCCGTTTTTCCGTTATAAATGTCAATACTGTTTTCCCTTATAGACCATTCAATATAAAGCGGGTACTACTCTACCCTTCAGAATCCTCTCAGCCCGTTCTGCAATATTCAGCAATTCATCGTCTCCCCAACGCTGGCCCATCAGCTCCAACCCAACAGGAACACCAAGCACAGCAGATGCAGTCTTGGGGCTCTGCCCAGCTGTATTCCTCATGTTAGTTCAACACTCAACACCGAATAGAATCACCTACCAGGGATACAAATAGCAGGCCTCCCCGTCAGCGCAGCCAAAACACCATTCCGTCCAGACTGCTTCTTCGCACCAATCTTCACAGGGAGCTGTCTCTGGTGAGGATATACCAGCGCATCGATATCGTATCTATCGAAACATTGATTCACAGACTCTTTAAGAGTAGAAATATACTCCAATCGACTTCGATATGCCTCGCTCGTCAGTGAAAATGTCTCGGAATCCTCCAGTGCTGCAGAGAAAACGTGCGTCATGGCTTCTGGATCGAACTCCCCGCTCTGCGCAATAGATTCCAGGGATCTGTGAGGTGTTGATGAAACCAGTGGCGATTTCAGGAACTCGTCGAGATAATGCTTGAACTCGAAAGCCTGTGTATCCCCCTTCGAAAACAGAGTTCCATAACTCCAATCTGGATGACTGGATGGGGCAATAGATACCAAGGTGATATCCGCATCTTGTTCCTGTATCATATCCAACCTCGACCGGATAATATCCTGCACGATCTGGTTCTCGGCAATATACTCCGATTCCACACTTCCATCTGCATGCACCTCAGGCTGGAAATAAGCCTCCAACACCCCAATTCGAACTTGACGGCTACTCCGTACCCCTTCAGATGCCTCCACAGAATCCCCATTCCCCCTATCCGGCCCCTTCATAGCCCCATACAAAATCCTGGCATCCCCAACACTCCTCCCCATCGGCCCAGCCACATCCTGAGTCCGGGAAACAGGCACAATCCCAACACACGAAACCCTCCCCGTCGACGGTCTGAACCCGACAATCCCGCACGCAGACGCTGGCGACCGCAGCGAGTTCATCGTGTCTGTCCCGCACCCTGCGAGCCCGAAATTCGCCGCTAGCGCTGCGCCTGTCCCGCCAGAGGATCCGCTCGGCGTGCGGGTCTTGTCGTATGGGTTCAGCGTTTGTCCGCCGAGCGAGGAAAGGGTTATTCCTTGCAGGGCGAATTCGTGGAGGTTGGCTTTCGCTAGGATTATTGCTCCTGCAGTGCGTAGTTGCGAGACAACTTGGCTGTCGGCTTTTGTGTAAAGGTTTTCGAGGGCTCGAACGCCTGCGCTTGTTGGTAGATCGGTTGTGCTGTAGTTGTCTTTTAGGATTATGGGTACGCTGTGTAATGGTGGGTATGGTCTGTTGGTTTGGTTGAAGGTGAGTGTTTCGGTGGCTTTTTCTATGGCGGTTTCTAGGGCTGTGTTGTTTATGGTGATGAGGGCTTTGAGGGTGCCGTCGTGCTGCTTGATTGCTGAGAGATATTTGTTTACCAGCTCCGGGCCGATGGAGGGGTCTATACGGAGTAGTTCATGGAATTTGGCGATTGTCATCTCTTCGACTTGCCATGCTGGAGAGTCCATGGTGTTGAGTCATGGGTTGGATAGAGGGGGAATAGGTGTTGGAAGTTCCCCGGATGGTGTTCTGGTGATCGACGTATTCACGCACGCTATACATGGATCTGCAATTTGATTGACGGAGTGGAATCTTGCTAATGCATGTTTTGCCTTGAACTGGTAATGTTAATTGTAACGAACAAGTGACTCTGTAACTTCTGTATAGATGCATACCCCCTCAGTGGACACGGCTTCGGGTTATTCCGCTCCGATGTATACAAAAAGAAACCAAGACGAAAGAGTAGCAGAGTCATATACAGACCTGAGAAGGATTAGAAAGTTGAAACGAAAGAAACATATATACACACACCATACGGTTAACAAATGGACGCCACAAACAATCAAATGGTATAATCATCCAGACTTAGCCTAAACCCTCCAGGGCTCCCAAAGCCGGATTCCATAAACAGGACGAGAAAGCAGAATAACATGTAACCAGCGCCTTTAAGAATGGGATAGAAGGATAGATAAAGCAAATAAAGTAAAACCGGAGAGCATCAGGGGATAGGTCCCTCAAGGATACATGCAGTGATTCCGGTTGCTCAAGGGTCAAGGGTCAAGGGTCCAATGCCCGCTGCCATGTGGTGTCACAAAGACAGACGAAGCGTGCATGAGGTGACACCTGCAGGAGTCGACGGGGGAAACCCCCAGGAACCGAAAAGAAATTAAAAAAGAAAAAGAAGAAACATCGTGATCATGATTTTCCGAAGTGCAAACACCATTCCGTCCCATTCGCGATAGAGAAAAAGATTACCCTCAAGATATGAGCCTTCTATCCATAGCTGGATCCTGTTCACGCCGGTGAATTCCCTCCTGATGTCGTTGAAAAAGCCGAATGTTGGCTACTGTAGCTGTGCAAACTGGACCTGAGGCCTAGGTGGTGCGTCCTTGGCGATGCAATCCTTGGCCGATCCGGTGAGCCTCCGTGCCATCGTCAACAAGTGTTTCCTTGAACCAGGGGTGCTTCAAGGCCTCCTTTGCAGTGATCCGGTTCTTGGGATCGTAGACAAAGATCTGTTGCAGCAAATCCAGGAATGAACGGTTGAATGGTGTGTTGGTAGGGATGAACTCCTATAGCAGACGAAATCAGTCAAAAGGAAGCCCCACAGGTAGAGAGATGCGGGACACTTACTGTCAAGGATTTCATCGCGCGCACATACTTCCGCGAGGCCCGGGTCGTTTCAGCATTGGGATAGTCGATCTTGCTTCGGTTAAAGTACCTGATAAAGTTAGGTTCTGTTATAGCAAGATTGAAAGGGGCCATATTTACTTAGAAGCAGAGTTGAGACTACCACCTCGGCCCGCCATGACTTTCTTCACCAAAGCCGTGTCGATTCGATTGCCAATGACGGATTCCATCATCGCCAGGTGTTCAAGGTTGTCATGTGTCTGGAACAGTGCATCTCCAGTGAAAAATTCCACCAGGATACACCCAATACTCCAGATATCACATGGGAAACTCCATCCCAGGTTCAATATGATTTCGGGGGCCCGGTAGTGACGGGTAGAGACGACAGATGAGTGGTATTCATCATCAAAGGTGGCCGAACCGAAGTCGATGAGTCGGATTTCACCATCAAGGAGAACGCGGCGCTGTCGCGCGTTGCGAGCTGTAGCGTGGGAAGAGGATGGTATAGTGCGGTTGTAAGTGAAGGTTTGATAGGCGTTGCTGACGAGGAGGATGTTTTCGGGTTTGAGGTCGGTATGGATAAGATTTAGGTCATGAAGGACTGATAGGTTAGTAGTCTGATATATGGATATATATGTGGAAAACCTACAGGCAACACTTGTGAACAGCTGCCGGGCAAACTGCTGGATCTGACTGCTTGGGAATGGCACGAACCCATTCCCCTTGAGGAAATCAAATACGCTTTGTCCTAGTAGATCAGTGACAATGCAAATGTGATTCCGGAAGTCAAAGCAGTCCCGAAGGTGGATGCATTTGTTGCGGTTGGTTTTGTCATTCGAAGCCAGAGTTGATAGGACTCGCAGCTCGATTCGAGACGCATCGCGATACTTTTGAATCGAGCGTATAATTTTGACCGCACAGCGAGCCTTGCGCTGCTTATCATAAGCTTCGACAACTTTGCCGAATGTACCTTGACCTAGAAGTTTGATCACAGAGTCTATCAAGGGGAGTTAGCATAGTCAACTTAATACCGGAGATAGTTCTTTTCACTCACATCGATCTGTCAATGGCGTGTCGGGTGTGACAATGTAATGGCCATCATCATCGTCAAACTTCTTGTTTTGAGAACTGGTGTACTGCTCGGGCAAATTTTGTCAGTGGATTTGCACAAAAAGAGATGGCAAAGATAAAATACTCACATCACGAACGACCGGCACAGGGACATCCTTTGCTTTGATGGGCGGCTTCGGAGGTGGGACATAACTCAGGAAAGCATCACCTGCAGTCTCCAACTCTCGTCGCTTCTGTTCGTCGCGGGTGGATTTTCGAGTGGCGCGTTTCCGCTTTTGACCGATAGAACCATCCTCGTAGTATACACCATTGCTTGCTCCCGAACTGCCCTGTGAGCCAAGCGAAGTCGGAGCTGTTGTGTGTAAGGATGCAGTTCGATCGGTCGATAAGGACGTGGCGGAGGATTCCTCGCCGTAATGTTGGGGATTGATTGAAAATGACGGGCGGTCATAGTGACCCAGGTCATAGGCAGTTTCAATCCCCGTCCGCCGCCTCTTTCCAGCGGGCTGAGGAGCCGCAGGAGCTGGTCTGGCAGATGCAGTTGCAGGAGGAGCAGGGTCACCATTCGATGGCTCTGGACCGGGACTGTCGTCGATCACAATGACTTCTTTAGGAAGGCCATTCTTGTAGAACTCGGTCCAGTCTGGTTTCTTTCTCCGACCGCCAACGGAGGGAGCCACGCTGGAGCCACTCTGGTGGGTCATAGCCGACGGAGTTGTTGTCGCGGGGGGGATTCTCGGAGGTTGGGTGTAGGGAAGGGTTGTCGTTGTCGGAGAGGGGACAGAAATGGCGTAGGGGTTCGCGAGGCGAGTTCCTGCGGCTGCGGTCGAAGTCGGGTAGGAGTTATTCGGCTGATACGAAGGGTGGTGAGGATATCCGTAAGCCTGATGATGAGAAGGATGCGTGGCAGTGGCCGTGGACGGGGTGGACATTGTGCACGAAGGTATCCCGTCACACGAACGGTATCAAGGTGGTGAAGAGAAGATTGGTCTAATTTATGACCAATAGTTGATTTCGCGCGTCACTCTTCCTCGGTGGAGACAGGGATCTCAAGGCAGGACTAGCCAGCCAGAGAAGAACCAAGCCGACAGAGATTGAGGTTGACAAGTGTGTCCGGAAGGAGATCTCTGGGGAGACGTGAAGATGACGGGCTGAGGCGGTCGGGGAGGCAAGGTGGGAAAGACTGTTTTTTCAAATGCGTTGCATTTCCTCGACAATTTGAAGACAAGGAAGTGAAGCAAAGATCATTGGAGAACTTGGCGACATCTGTGGTAAACGAGGTGGGGAGGGAAGGGCCTGGAGGCAAAGATGAGTGATGATGGAAGAGTCGGAGAGTTGGGACCCGTTGCCGATCAACTTGGGATTTTGCATTTGGGGCCTATTAATTCTTAGGATCTTCTATAAAATTATCATTCGTTGCCTGAAATACTCTTAATTAATGTTATTGATATTTGAATTGAACTTTTTTGGACTCTATTTCAAGTCTTTAAGACATTAAATACCTATATTATACATTATTTGCCTATTCTATACATACGAAATAGAAAAACCTCAACCTAGAGGCGCATGGGCCTCTAGGGAGAAAAGGCGGGTTATTATCTCCTCATTCCAACACAGCCATGAATGTAATTAAAAGGATTTAAAGTCCTAGAGGGGCCTTGAGGGGCCTTGGGGGGGGGGCGCGCCACCGGAAATGGAGCATCGCGTCCAAGCCCTGGCTTAGCCGAATCCAATCCACAAGGAATGGAGAACTTCGATGGTCAAGAATATCGAGAATATCGAGAATATTGAGAATACCAAGATCCAAGAGTATATCAAACATTAAAACCCACAGCAAATCCCGGGAAATCCCAGGAAATCGCCGATATCAGGACTCTCTCCTCCCGTATACCACCTGACATTCCAACTGAGTCAGCATCGAGATTAGGAAACACGCAAGCGCATTGCGTATAGGTATAGGTATAATAGATAATCAAACTAAAAACCGATGGGGTAGTCGTCAATGGGCTGTTGGATATAAGAGGAAGGGAAAACAATTGAGAGACAAGGGTTGTATAGAGATCATAGAAAATGTCAATATATATCAACTGAATAAAACCTCAGATAATCTATACAAAGAATACCTACATAGTCATTGCCTATAAGCTTACTACTAGATTAATGCAAGAATTATGAATTATCGAGTAAGAGATATCTAAAAGTCAGGCAATTCCAAAGTAAACCCAAGTAGATCTGTAGATACTGGTGTATACAAATGCACTGCCGCTTTTATGAGGGCGCTTAGGCGCGCGTTATGGCCATACAACATAGGACGTAGGAAAGGAATTAAAAAGTCTCCTTCTATTTTCTAATTAAGAGCGGATCGCTCTCAAAGTCTCAGATATCTAAGCAGATTGTTTCCTAACCTAAGTGATGAAGATATTCACTCGTCTTCTCTCCAAGCGTCTTTTACTCTATATATGTTCAATATCCTATTCTAACACTTCGAATATATCTCCTAGCTTCGTGAGGCATTACACTAACTATGGACCAAGAAGGCGGTATCAACGATAACACAAATTGAACCCTCCCACTGCGACTTTCTTTGTCTGACGGAATCGATGTCTGACTTTCAATGGAAATGGAGCTGAAGACGACCTTGGAAGTGGTGGTGCTCTCAAGTAGCTCATCGCCGCGTGACGACGGGCAGAGCAATTGGCGCCATTGGTTCTGAGTACCGTTTCTAAAGTACAGTACGGCGTATTTGTTGAAGGATAAGCAACTTGCCTTAGCGTCTCAGGAGCGTCGCTTCGCAGACAGCCATGACCAGCACTAGCTTGGTGCTTTCCCTTCCACATCTCAAACCCCCGTCGAAATCGTGATTTTCAACCCACCCTTCCATCAGAATGTCAGAAACACTCATTTCATATACGTCGTACAACTCATCTTCCAACAAAGCGACGATTCTCCTTATCCATGGCGGCTTCTCCGATGGCCAGGAGTGGGACGTTGTGTGGCCACTTCTCGTCGCCCAGGGCTACCATGTACTAATTCCCGACCTCCCTGCCCATGGACGATCGCTTGAGACCAAACCTCTAGAAATCAACGACGCCGCTCGTCGTCTTGCAGATCTGATCGAAGCCCAAACGCATGAGCGAATAGCTCATGTAGTCGCTATGAGTATTGGCGCGCATATCGCCGCTGCTATGGCCGCGCAGTATCCTGAGCGTATCCAAACTTTGACCCTTTCTGGGTTTAACCTCTTTACGCAAAACCTTGTCTCTCCTATATTGCCATACCTAGTCTACGCTGCGCAGCGGACTAGCGGATTCGTACAAAAGCCGACTGTGGAATGGGAGCGGTTCCATAGCGGGAAAGGGTCTTTATCTACAACGTGCGATATCTTCAGTATACTGTTTTCATCACGAGATTTGCAGCCTATCACAGCCCGGTCATTGGTGGTAGCCGCAACGAGAGAAGGACTTGGCGCCGATAATGTTGACCATTCTCGCCGACTGTTCGAGACGATGTCCGACAACGGGAGTAGGCTGGTGCAGCACCGGGGAATGCGTCATCCGTGGAACGCGGATGAACCACAGCTCTTTGCGGATTTGGTGATGAGCTGGATCATAGGCGGAGATTTACCAGATGGCTTCGAGCCGATTACTTGACTTGCTCTCCGAGTTGACATTTACAGGGCATATTCAATATCACGAAGGATAGCCAGACACATGTAGCAATTCGAGAGAGTTAGATTATTCATTGAACAAACTTGAAATCCAGGTTGTTCGAGGAATTTGAGCTCCAAACAATTTGTATTGCCGAAACTAGATATTTTAACTTAGTAACTTGATAACTAACTATATCTAGACCGACCTAGCGTGTGGTCGTGAGAACTAGAAAGCAGCGATCCTGATCAGGAAGAAGAAAGAGTCTCTCCAAAAGATCTATAATACTTATTTATCACCCTACTAGTACGTATGGCTAAGGGGAAACATATCCAAAAGCGACGAGAGAGGGATAATCCATCGAGGTACAAGAAAGTTCCTAGTTCGGCTATCCTCTCACAAAAGATGTACGCTCATCCTAAAGTTGAATGGAATTAAAGATCATGGCCTGACAACCTGACAACCCCCATAAGCCAGCCAACGCCACCATACACACGCAGAGAATGCAAGAACTCCTGATGCCCGAAGCCATAGGGCTCCCATGGGCCAATAAAGAAATTAGGGACACAAGAAAATAAGATTACAAACATTTATGATCCGGTTAGTTCGATCCTTAGTTTCGATCCCGATCCTCTTTGGGGTCCTTCAGGTAACCCCTCTGCACATGTCGGGTCGCCCGTCCATCCGCTTCCAGCATGAACAAAACATCTCTGACCTGAATACCCAACCCCTTCTCTTGATCTTCACGCCATATTCCGAGGCGCCGCTGAGTCTGACTGGGGGTGGATTCACCGGCACCGGACTTTTCAGGACCGGCGGTGGGTGTGGAAGGAGTCGGACGTGAGGGAGACGAGAATCCACTGGATTTACCACCGGGCTTCAACCACGAGTACGACTTTTTGGCGCCGAACATACTGCGACCACCCCCGGACAAAGCCATGCGGGCCGTCTCCACAGACTGTGCATGCTGCTGGGCTTCCGTTGCTTTGGAGTCCTGCATTTTCTTCGCTTCTTTCTTGCTCACTGACTTTTTGTCGAGCGTAGGCGCCCTTTCGCCGAGGGGTGTCGAGGGTGCAGATCCTATTGGATCTACAGACTCGGCTCGAACAGCCTCATCGAGAATGGCATTGCTGTTGCGTTTAGCACGCTTTGCTGCGCGTCTTTCCTCTTGTGAACTCTCTCGGTGGATGAATGCTCTGTATCTTGCCGCATTCGACTTTGTGCTGGAGGATTCCATGGTAGCATGAGGACCTGCCAAATTCATTAGTATCAAGTCAGTTGAGTAGGAATGATGAGCAGAATCGTACGTTTCACAGGGGTCTGGATGCCCCCCGTAGCCTGCCCAAGGGGTTTCGCGACATCTTTCCACTCATTGGGAACTACGCCGTGAGAATGGGCTCGGCGACTACGAGCAAGAGTCGAGGCGTAGTCGATGACGCCCCTGAATCTTTCTTCGGTGGAAATAGATAGAAGATTCAGTATGTCCACGAGAGGGGCACCTTCTTGGTTGAGAATTGTCTGACCAGTGCGCACCACAGAAGAGCCATCTGGACCAGTAACTTCGATCGGCTGTGGACGGCCAGGTACTGGATGAAAAAGGCCCTCCGAAGGAATCCGAACACCAAGGTCGAAGCCTCGCTTCTGGAGCTTCTGCTCGAGGAGTTTTGTGATCAAGAATGGCTCTTGGATGTGATACTGTGCTCGCCTTGCTGCGATGGTGTCCTCGCGGGTCGGTTCATTAGGGTCTTTGAAGGGGACATGTGCCTGAGATGATGGACCGGTGAACGAGTCGTGCGTAGTCGCCGGTTTGATTTGAGGCAAATCACCGAAGCTGGTTGAAGCCGAGGGAGTTCCCGGGGTGGAGCCTTGAGACGTGAAAGAGGTGTTGATAGGTGGCGGGTATTGGGACTGTGGTCCTCGATGGGAAGGCTGCGCCTGCGCATTCTGCCCTGAAAAGCTCTGTGTGAGAAATGCTTCCTCTTCTCTCACATCAATTCCAGATGACGCTAGGACATCTGTCAGCTCAGCAGCATCTGTTGTTTTGTCCACTGGGCGAGAAGGAGGACCCATGGTCCCAGGAGGAGCGGGGGCAGGCGTCGTCGACATGTTCATATTCATGCTCATATTCATCGGTGCTCCGTTCATTGGAGAGGGATTTTGTGGTAGTTGAACCGCGTTGAAGCTCGGAGAACCGTAAGGAGACTGGGTTTGAGAAGGTGGCAGAGGAGAGAGGCGAGGTCGTTTGGATGGAGGGGGGGCAACGCCTCCATTCACAGGAGATGCTACCGAGTTTGGGGATGGGGACGAGACAGGTGGGGAGAAAGGTTGCGAGGAAAACTGTGGCGGCGGGGGTGCCTGCTGCTGTGGATGCCGAGCTTGTGCCATTGTGACTGCCGATTGAGGGCAAAATTGAACTTTGAATGAGATAAAGGCTATTGCGCCGAGCCGTCGTAGCCTAGATGAATCGAGGTCCACGCGTGGCCGTTAAACTGAGCGGATTGCTCGCACCACCAGCTTCCACCACCTTTGACCATCTCAATATTGAATTCAAACCATATACGCGACACAGAAACCGTAAAATAGTTGACTCGAGCGCGAAAGTAACAGTAATCGGGGAGACAGTGATGCGTGATGTGGTAAGGAGCTTTCTAGGTGGTCGAACTCTGCTCCGCGGATCGCGGATCGCGACACACGTGACTGAGCTTGACTAAGCTCTCCAAATCTGCGGGTGTCCAGGTGAGGTTTCGTCTGCTGCGAATGAAATCACTCTTCTATTGAATCACATCCAGTCTTCAAAAGTGCATTGACTGTCTGCTTTAATACCTGCAGCAGCTGAATTTCTCATAGCCTTTGTTGCGCAAGTCATGGGTGTTGCGCTGAGCTCATATTGATATCCTGGGCTTTATCGTGCGACGCGGGTGCTAGTACCCTTCAACTAGCCTTCTCAAACTCATTCTCAGAAATCTGTCATTCCCCTGACAACTTACCCAATTAGTTCTTGACACCATGGCCTCCAAGCGTAAAGCTTCAGCAATGGGAACAGCCGTTGACGATGAGCCCGTTGACCCATCAGACGAACTGGCATTCTACTGTCTCGGCGGCGGTAATGAAGTTGGACGGAGTTGCCACATCCTGGAATATAAGGGCAAGACAGTGATGGTAAGTCTCAGCTGGAATGAATAATGGAGTCGCAGATACTGACCTCCTTGGCTTCTCTAGCTCGATGCGGGCATGCACCCGGCGAAAGAAGGCTTCTCCGCACTTCCTTTCTTTGATGAATTCGATCTGAGCACAGTGGACGTTCTTTTAATCAGCCAGTACGTGCATCTTTTGTTTTATTTACAAATTATATGGAATCATGGCAAGCACGACTGGAGATCATTCTACACTTACCCATATGAGGCACCTGGGTTATTTGGCAGTCTACTGTCTCAGCTGCCTCAGTGGAAGAACACATTCCCCTGCATATATATGAGAAGCCCAATACAATTCAATGTCATGCATATATTTCTTCTATCACTGTACCCTTTGAGTCTCGAATTCGAGTGCTTTCTCCTGCGCGTTTGTTCATGGTTATCGCAGTTGACTAACAGTATGATTTGTATAGTTTCCACGTTGACCATTCTTCCGCCCTCCCATATGTTCTCAGCAAGACAAATTTCAAAGGAAGAGTCTTCATGACTCCAGCAACCCGAGCAATCTACAAATGGCTTATTCAAGACAATGTCCGAGTCAGCAACACATCCTCTTCCTCTGATCAACGCACTACATTATACACTGAGCGTGATCACCTGTCAACGCTTCCCATGATTGAAACCATCGACTTTTACACAACACATACGATCAATGGCATCCGTATTACACCGTACCCCGCCGGGCATGTTCTCGGAGCTGCCATGTTTAAAATTGATATTGCAGGACTTGTGACTTTGTTTACAGGAGGTGAGTTTTACTTATTACACCCTTTGTGACCTACATCAATACCAGGCAGATTGCTAATCAACCGGCTAGACTACTCTCGCGAGGAAGACAGACACTTGATTCCTGCCGCCGTGCCCAGCGGCACGAAGATCGATGTTCTCATCACGGAATCTACATTCGGCATTTCATCCAATCCACCTCGATTGGAACGCGAGGCGGCCTTGATGAAATCAATCACAAGCGTTCTCAACCGCGGAGGTCGAGTTCTGATGCCCGTTTTCGCTCTTGGACGTGCCCAAGAGCTGCTTCTTATCCTTGATGAATATTGGGAAACCCACCCAGAACTCCAGAAATTTCCTATCTACTATATCGGAAACATGGCACGACGATGCATGGTCGTGTACCAAACATATATTGGTGCCATGAACGATAATATAAAGCGACTCTTTCGGCAGCGCATGGCCGAGGCCGAGGCTAGCGGCAATAAGAGCGTTAGTGTCGGACCATGGGATTTCCGATTCGTTCGAAGTCTCCGCAGCTTGGAGCGTTTCGACGATGTTGGAGGATGCGTCATGCTTGCCTCCCCCGGTATGTTGCAGACAGGAACAAGTCGTGAGCTGCTGGAAAGATGGGCACCCAGTGATCGCAACGGCGTTGTCATGACCGGTTACAGTGTTGAAGGAACTATGGCTAAGGGATTGCTCAATGAACCTGATCAAATCCCGGCTGTCATGTCCAAGGTTTCCACTGGGCATGGTCGTGGTCGTGTTCCCGGAGTGAATGATGAGGATCAAAAGGTCATGATCCCTCGCCGTTGCACTGTTGACGAGGTCAGCTTTGCAGCCCACGTCGATGGCGTGGAAAATCGTACTTTCATTGAGGAGGTAGCAGCACCAGTTGTGGTAAGTGTGACATCCACCCAACCTATTTGAAATTTACTGACTCCCCCAAGATCCTAGTTCACGGCGAAAAACATCAGATGATGAGGCTGAAGTCGAAACTGCTTAGCCTTAACGCAGATAAGGCGGTGAAAGTCAAAGTCTACACCCCAGCAAACTGCGACGAAGTTCGCATCCCTTTCAAAAAAGACAAGATTGCCAAGGTCGTCGGCAAGCTCGCAGAGCTTGCGCCTCCATCGGAGAATGATGATGCCCAACTCATGGCTGGAGTCCTAGTTCAAAATGGGTTCAACTTATCGTTGATGGCACCTGACGACTTACAGGAGTACGCGGGCTTGACAACTACGACTATTACTTGCAAGCAGCATATCACTCTGAGCTCCGCGAGTATGGACTTGATCCGATGGGCCCTCGAGGGAACTTTTGGAGCCATTGAAGAAATTGGAAACACCAAGAAGACTGAGCCCAACGGCAAGAGCAAAATGGATACCGATGACACCTCAAAGCAAGAGGATGCTGATGAGGAGATTCCATCGGATGAGACACAGACATTCCTAGTTATGGGATGTGTGTATCTTCGCCATCACTCACGCACCCGCGAAGTTGAGTTGGAATGGGAAGGCAATATGATGAACGACGGAGTGGCGGATGCAGTTATGGCTGTTCTTCTCACAGTTGAAAGCAGCCCAGCCTCCGTAAAGCGTATGAATCCCTATCCTTTTTCGCCTTTTTACTTATGCTAATCACTACGGTTCTAGAATCTGCCAAAAACAAGCACCACCATCATCACCATGACGATGATGACACGGAAATACCCTCACTTCCGAACCCTCATTCTCAGTCTGGACCCCAAGAGCGGCTTGCTCGTATGCTGATGATGCTCGAGGCCCAGTTCGGCGGCGACAACATTGGCCCTATTGAGCGCCCCCGAGTCCCCGCTGATCTCGCACTCGGCCCACAAGAAGATGGCGAAGAGATGAACGAAGAACGAATTGCCGAAATCGAGGCTGCGGAGCTGGATCGTCTTATCACAATGGGTGTTCCCGTCCCTGGCATTGAGATCAGGGTGGACAAGCATATTGCCCGTGTGTGGCTTGAGGATCTGGAAGTCGAGTGTGCAAACCCTGTACTGCGAGACCGCATTCGTGTAGTCGTCGAGCGGGCCATTGAGACTGTGGCTGGACTGTGGGCGGAGAGCTCGATTCATCAGGACGCGGCGCTTAGCGGCTCTGCCAACGGGCCGAAAGGGATTGAAATGGCGGATAGGAAGAAAGCGGCTGCCATTGAGGCTCATGCTTGATCTCATGTACTTGTATAATAATGAAATATCCCAGCATTCACATTACTTGACTTCACTTTTCTACATCTGCTTCGTCATTTAATGTGTCTTCCGGTAGTTCTTTTTCTAACAAAATGAAATTGATTAAATAATTGCACATTTTAAGCACATTTTAAGGCTATGCAAGTGGATTTTTGAAGAGTGGACTTTACAGGGTAGCAAAAACCTCCTTCAGAACTTTCTCCAGCGTATCAACAATGATATCAATCTCCTCTTTCGACACAATATAAGGCGGCGCGAGTATAAGATGATCTCCTTTAGTTCCATCCACGGTACCAGAGCAGCCATATAGCGAGATACTGTGCTCCGGCTCTAGACCCTTCTCCTGGATCCGGTAGCATAGACGATCCTTGGGGTCAAATGGCTCTTTCGTGGCTTTGTCTTGGACAAATTCAAGCTGAAAAGAGTTAGTAACATGTCTCTTTTGTTGGTCGTGCAATATCGAATACAGGAACATGGAACTTACACCCCAGAACAATCCTTTCCCGCGAATATCTCCCACGTAAGGATGACTCTCGAACCGCTGCTTCAACTGTGTCTCAAGGTAAGCACCCATGGTCCGCACATTTTCCACGAGAGACTGTTCCTGGATAGTTTTTTGTACTGCAAACGCAGCAGCACACGAGATAGGATGGCCTTGGTATGTCTGTCCGTGGCGGAACTGCCCGGTGCCTTTATCCATTGTTTGCACAATGGAGTCATTAATCAAGATGGCCGACACAGGCGCGTATCCACCACCCAGACCCTTTGCAATGGTCTGGATATCGGGAACAATATCCTCTTGCTCCCAAGCATGCAAGGTCCCGGAACGGCCCATGCCGCTCATAATCTCGTCAAGAATCAAGAGAGCGCCGTGCTTCTCGCAAACGGCTTTCATTGCACGGAAGTACCCTGGTACTGCGGGGACACAGCCGAGAGCCTAATGAGTATAGGTCAAAATGATGTGGTAATCTAGATTTTAAGATGGGAAGTCATACCGCACCAACAACCGGCTCTGCAATAAATGCGCACACAGTTTCGGGTCCGACACGTTGGAATTCAGCCTCTAGCTCGGCTGCCAGACGTGCCACATAGTCTGCATCAGACTCGCCCTCCCGCTTCCCACGGTATGCATAGCATGGGGACACATGGGATACGTTCTTGGAGAGAAGTGGTTCAAATGGTTCCCGACGCTGAACATGGCCACCAACTGAGAGGGCCCCCAGCGTGGTACCGTGGTAGGATGGAAGACGTGCAATGAACCTGGTACGCTCAGTTTGGGGAGTTGGAAGCTCCAAGAAATATTGGCGCGCTAGCTTAAGTGCAGCCTCGACAGCCTCAGACCCTGGATGGTGTCAGCACTGTATGTGGGGACTGAATTTTTAGTTCTCACAAGGGCTGCCTTGACTCACCTGAGCTGGTTATAAAGACCTTGGATAGTTTTCCTCCAGCAGAGTCAACTAGGAGTTTGGCAAGATCCTCGGCTACCTGAGTGCCGAAGAAGGCAGAATGACAGTAGGATATCTGATCCATCTGATCCTTGATGATCTGGGCGACCTGCTCGTTACCGTGCCCTAGACAAGATACAGCCGCGCCACCTGTGGCATCGAGAAATTTAGTCCCATCTTCCAGAAAGATGTAGCACCCCTTGCCACCAATGGCCTTCTTTGGGACAAAGCGTGTGTCTCGGTGGAGAATAGCACTAGTCTTGGTTTCTGGGAAGTATATCAGAATGAGGAAAATTCCAAGATATTGCATGCAATTGACATACCGTTGGTCATGATTGAAATTTAGAGAAATGTGATTGAAAGAAAGCAAGCTTGAAGAGACCAGGTAAAGCCTTATATAGCCGTGGATATCTGTTCGATGTTTCACCCGAGGCAATGGTCTGTCCTGCGGGGCTAAGTGGGTTCGGCATGCCGAAAGGAAGAAGCCGAGCCCTCTATTGGTCCGGGGGCGGGGGGACGGACCTTTGGCCGATTAGATTTCCTATCTGGTCTATCTGGTCTATCAGCGTTTGAAGAGAAAGCTTTAGATTGGTGATTGGCAATGACTCATGGATTGGGAATATATCTGGGAACGATATCATTATATATGTGCGTATTATAGGAATACAGTTGGCTATAGTTCGGTTTGGATTCCTTAATGGGATATTAATAAGATATTAATAGGACATTATATAGAGTATGTAGTTACTATTTTTTCATAATGATTGACGCAATGAGGTTTTCTTGTAGATTTAAGATTATTGTCTCAAATTATAGACATAATATACTATTTAATATCGACGTTCACTCAGTTGAACGTGGACCAGACATCCCCACGTCCCACCGCCCGCACACTCTACATTCTGCCCCTCTGACTTGGCCACAATTCCCGCGGCCTTCCCCAGACAACTCCCCATTCCACAAATTCAACCCTCCACAATGTCGCATCACGCCCAAATCGAGGAAGTCTCTGACTCCGACCCAGAAGAGATCGCCCCTTCTTACGACTCTGACGAGGACCTCCCCAGAAATGCCATCATCTCACCCGTAAATATCCCAAGCAAGGCTGCACCTCAACCCCAACAACAACAGATGCCCATGCCATCAATGCCGGTGCCTGAACCCCAGCGCGAGATTCCCCGACACTTCTCATGCTTGTACCCAGTGTACTTCGACAAGACCCGATCGCGCGCCGAGGGTCGCAAAGTCGGCGCGGAGCTCGCAGTGGAAAACCCTCTTGCGCGGGATATCGTTGATGCCGTCCAGATGCTTGGCTTAAATGCGGGATTGGAGCCTGAGAAGCTGCATCCTAAGGATTGGGCGAATCCCGGTCGTGTGCGTGTGCAGGTCAAGAACGAGGATGGCCAATTAGCCAACCCGAAGATCAAGAACAGTACGTGGTTGATACCTTTGATGGAGTGAATGGTTCTCTCTGCTGGATCTGAACTGACATTGCTGCTTAGAGCACCATCTCTATATTCTCGTCGCACAGTACCTGAAGGCTAACCCCACGACCGAAAAATCACCCTACCGGCTACGAATCCGTGGCCTGCCCATGCCTGAGAAGCTTCCAGCAGCTCCTGCTGCCCCACGGGGTTGGAAGATCGGAACGATCCTCCCTATCCATTCACCTGCCTACAGCGGTGGTGGTGTCAGTGACAACCCCCTCAAGGACGCAATGGCCGAGATGCAGGGTATGCAGGGCATGGAGGGAATGCCCAACATGTCGGAAATGATGAGTCAAATGGGCGGAATGGGCGGACTGAGCAATATGTTGGGTGGACTAGGTGGACTAGGGGGACTAGGGGGTATGGGTGGAATGGGCGGCGAGCCCTCAGGGGCAGGCGCGGAGAAGAAAAAGAAGGAAAAGAGGAAGGTGATCAGGGCATGATTTGGCATGTCCTTTATCCCGTGTTCCACTTGCATTGTATGGCGATGGGCGTTACTTTTTTCTCCCTAATTTTTGATGCACTCGAGAAAGGAATATTTCCTTGATACCACGGATTTGCATCTGAATTGATCTCATTGTATATCCCCGTCAAATCGTGTCCAACAGAAAGTATCTTGTACACATTCTACATTTTATAGACCCTCGTGGGTGTCGATAAGCTATTACGGAGCTACTAAGAAAGAATTTCCAAGTCAACGCTAGATGGAATATCAAGTTTTAGAAAACGCACAGGGCGAACCTGCATGTATGCTATGCAAGTTTTTGGTTGTCTTATTCCAAGGTCATAATTATGTGCTGAGAAGTAGAGAAGTACCTTTGGGCTATGCGAGCCACCATGAAACAAAGACCGGAAAATAGAAGGAAAACCTATGCGTGGCAATGCCTTCTTGACACAAACCGCCTGGGCAACTTAATTCGCAGGAGTCAAACGCACAAAGAGCGGCTTCTTCTCCCATAACTCATAGTTCTTTTGGTCTAGCCAATTATCATCGTTGTCAACCAGGCTGATATCAAATTCGAAGAGGATAGATGAAATGATAAGACGCATCTCGTGATATGCAAGGCTGGATGAAATATCAGAAAACCGTTCAAGTATATATAAGAACAGAGAACTCACTTTTTGCCCAGACAGTTTCTAGGGCCGAAAGAGAATGGCTGAAATACCGATTTCTGATCATCCTTGAATCGCTCGGCACCAGGAAGCCAACGCTCAGGTAAGAACTTCATAGGCTCAGTGAAATTCCTGGCTGAATGATAGGCTGCAAGATGGGGAATTCCAACTGTGACCTATAGATATAGCAACAGAGAAAGGTTAGTACATATCCCTGAACATATTCACAAATCTCGCGAGACACCAAAAACTTACACCTTCAGGAACCATCTTGTCACAGATGATTGCACCACCCTTGGGAACCAATCTCATACTTGCATCTGGAACTGGAGGATACATCCTGAGACCCTCATTGAGACAGGCGTTTAGGTATACTAATCGCTGCAATTTGGTAATAGTGAGACTTTCTCTATCCCCAAGCTCGCGGATTTCATCTTTGAGCTTCTGCAACACTTCTGGATTCTTGCAAAGTAGCCACGTCAAACCACTCAGGACAGTCGCTGTGGTCTCGGTTCCCGCGATCATGAATGTGCCCGCATTTGAGTACATCTCACCGTTGGAAATATCCTTGCCAGCATTTTTGATGACCAAACTCCAGATATCGGGTTTATCCGTTTTGAAACCCATACGACGATCGACCTTTTCATTGGTAAATCGGATGTGCTCCTGTCTTTTTTGCTTAATCGATTGGGGAAGAAGCATCCTAAAGAGGGATTCCAGGTTAAACCTCCGCATGGCATGGCTTAGACTAATGAATTTGACAGTTGCAAAAATCGATTGCACCCATGGGACATATTCACCATCTCTGAGCATATTCAGAGGTTCAGCAAAGGTTAGGTCTCCCATGATGTCGAAGGTGGCGAAGCTGTACAGCTTCACCATGTCAGCCTGTGCCCCTTTCGATGATGAATCAATCTTTTGCGCCGTGGCGATCATTCTCAGCCTCTTGACTAACATTTCGACATATTGATGGATCATTGATTCCTGCTCCTTCAAGGCCCTGTCGGAGAATGCATGAGAAAATACCCGTCTCTGACGACCGTGACTACCATCATCTGAGCGCATAATTCCCTCTGAGCCAGGAGGATTAGGGCCCAGTTGAACGGGATCTTTAGGGAAACTTGGTTTGCCTCCGGTCCGATGTCCAAAAATGTCTTTCCATGCCTGACTCTTGATATAACTCAGTTCGTTGGGTGAGATTCGAACGATTGGACCGTACTCTTCATGAAGTGCCGGGATTACCTTGGCCCCCAGACCACGGACACGATAGTAGTAGATGGTGAATGTGGATGCTGAAAAGAGTTTTGGCCCGGGATAGTCTCGTAGTGGATGAAATAGTAGATTGTAAATGACATTCCACAGCGGGTAGCCAACGACCTGTATGATAAAAGTATCAACTTCGGTTAGCGAGATGTTTCTACTCCATTGTCGGGGTTGACTTGCAAACAGCAAAATGGCCACGCCATATTTGTACAACTTAGGGTTTTCTTCCATGATAAATCCACAAAGAAAACCTCTGTAGCTTGATATAGGACAAAGTAAAAGATTCAACAGGTTAAAGTTCCATTGGATGTTTCAAAAAACGGCGAGACTTTATATATTCTATGAGACTAAATCTACAGTAGAAAATACACCCGCCATAAATTGGGTTTTAACAAAACAATGCATGTTAACAAGGGTCACATAGGGCACGAAGCGTCTAATGCAATCGAGTTAGACCAAAATAGTTCACCCGACTCCGAACATGGAGGTGTTAACTCGAACTACATGCTCGTGGACTTTTGCTTTCATTTTTTGCAGGTCATCCAATATCTGACTGTCAAAGCCAAGATTTAAAAGGGTTAAATTTTGAAATAGCCTACTTGACTGGGAGGTCGCCTGCTTTGTGAATGTGTAGGTGCGTGCTTTATACACTTACCCAAATTATACAGACCAGAAAAGAGATCGAAGTAAGGAGTATCGGAATCATTAGGGGCTCGCATATACCTGAAGTCAAGTCGACCATACAACATACGGCATGTGGATAGCTCGAATAGGGAGATCACCGCTAAGAATTTATGTTGTACTAGTAGTTTTTCAGTAGTTTATAGGGGCTATTATTACCTGGTGACTCCCGAGGTAATTGAGATAGATCGCCTTATGACTACCAGGTCTAGGTCATACTCCCTAGCTTATGCGTACTTGTGGTGTCTACCTAGCTGGTCTTTTTTAATGTCTTTTTAGATGTACTGTACCCACCTTCTCAGTTTTATGCATAGACCACAGGAGAAGACGGAGAATGGCTTAATTTTTGAAATGGACTTTTGTATACCCTTGGATGATGTGTTATTTTTCTGGCCTAGTGACCTGTCAACCCGATTATTACTAGCCAAAAAAATCTGTATGAATTAAAAACTGGGGCCTTTCTGAAGAGGCGGGTTAATGTTGATAATTACCGGGCACCCAAGTCTCTGAGGTACATCCTACCCAACATAGAGTCTGTGAAAGGGACTATGCATGTACTGGTTTAGGCAGTGCTGATTTGAGTCCGCAGGGCTGGGTCTAGCAGGAATTATCCAAGGGGGAGCAAAGAAAAACATATCATATGCACATGCGAGGGGTGAATTTGTGCCAAAGTAGCTAAAAATAGCCGTTTTCGCGGGTGTCACTATTATGCCGTGCCTCTGTCTCTTTCGGGCATCCTCCATTTCTATACTGCCAGAGCCGGCTGAAGTCCTTGACACGTAGTACTCGATCCACACCATTCGGCTGCGATCGTTGCAGGCTCAATTCGGCGGGGAGAAACGCCTCGTCTCGGGCTATAGTGGGTTGATATCTGACTCGATGTGGAGGGCCCGTATGTCCATTTATGCCGGCGGTTGCCCATGGTTCGACTTCCATATCCATGAATGGATTCGAGTCAAGTACTTTCATATCAGGGCCTAGGGTAAACATGTTGCTCAGGTAATGCATGTTGAGTAGATGGCCTGAATTCGGGCGCACAAACAGCCGGCCCATGTATCGATTTGGGATGTCCACGAAGTGGAGCACTCCCCCCAGAGCCACTATATCAGCTGCGTTGGCGTAATGCTCGATGTAGCCGATGGTTTGGCCAGATTGATGCACTAGATCAGGTGTTGAGATTCTTCGTGAACTTGCTGGTTTTGTCCATCGCGGGTTGTTGAAGTGATTTGCGGCATTCCCGAAGGTATATACCTCCAAGTTATGAAGAATATCGTGTGGTAACTCATCCAGAAGCCAGTCTACGACAAGTCCTCCTTCAATACCACCTTGGCTATGAAGAATCAGGACCACCTTGTCGCATTCTGGGTCCAAGAGAGCTTCCTTGACCAAGGCATAGGATTGTCGTATATCGTCAGTAGCGTATGAAAAATCACGTTGAATTAGACATTCGATGAGATCAAAGACAATGCCCGCACTAGTTCTCATTAGTGTTTGCAAATCGGAGATTCAAGACGCCACTTACGTCCGATTATGCACGCCCGTCACTTTCCGACCAAAGATGTATGACAGTTGATCGATGTTCATTTGTACCCAGTGATCCCTAGGGGTAATTCGAGTCAACAACTGAAACTAGGGAAACAGGGGGGTTTCTCTCCTACCCAGCTGCAATTCCATTTATATACAGCCAACGCTCCCGCTCATGACCTGGTTGCTCAACCACGGGCACTTGGGATACCAGAACCCGCTGGAAGCCGTTCAACATCAACATGATGATCGCATGGTTGATAGTGAAAGCAATAGCAGAATAAGCAAGGATCCATAGGCCTGGAAGCATACAGATAACCATAATCGGCAGCGAGAGCAGGAAAAAAAGTTGATAAACCACGAGAAATAGATGAATCAACACGGTAGCTCCATTGCGTAACGACGGATAGAGCTCGTCCAACTCACGGGTGCAACCTAGATGCAGGGGCAGTACGATTCCTGGAAGCGCCCATAGCTTCGAAACAAACAAGGACAAGTCGCTCCAGAGTAACTTGATGGGTGAGGCAGTGTAGGGCAAGGGAGTACCCTCCTTACCCGGACAAGTCATTGTGGAATGCGGCCGGGAGAAGAAGTGTAACGTTGAGATGAAAATCAAAATCAAAATCAAAATCAAAATCAAAACAAAAGAAGCAGCCTGGTCTTGTCATGTGATACCGCGCCTGCTTATATCTCGTGAGATCTATAGCTTGTGACTACATCGGCTGATTGATTTATAGAATGGACATTTTTTATTATACACGGTGTTTTGTTTTCTTTCATATTCAGTGATAGAATTAATGTTATTTTGGCATTCCTTTCTTGTTTTCTTCATTATGAAATGAAACCTATGTCTCCATCATCTCGCGAAGGAAACTGGGGCGAGGAATTTGCAGATACCGTGATTGATGTTCTGCTAATCGTCAAATCATGATTAGATATAGATCAATTAAATGGTAGAATGAGAAAGGAGAATACTAACGAATAAGGTGACGCCTTTTTCGACGATTATTGCCGCGAAAAAGATATCTTCGGTTGATCTTCATACCGGCATTGCGCATTTCACTTTGATGCCATTTTGCAATGACCTTGGCCGCGGCAGTAATTGAAACATCGCTGGGATTCCAGTATTCTGGGACACGTAGGGATAGACACCATTTGACATCGTGATGGACCGGTTCGGACGAAATGATACCGTCTCGGGCGTTGATGCGAGCCACAACAAGATCCATCAACTCTTCGTCGTTGTATTTGTGGTCAGCCCAGTTGAAGAAGACAGTCACCCATTGGTTTGCTCTAGTCGAATTGTATTGCTCGCGGATGTTTCGTCCGTTTGGATAATTGAACATTCCTCGAAGATTGTTGCGCTTCTTTGCTTTCTTTGTGACTCGAGAGGAGTGAATGGCTGAGGCTTTGTTTCCCATGGTGGAAATGTGTGATGTAGAGAGGTAGAGGTTGATAAGACGAAAAAGAAAGAAAGAAATGAGACTAAAGGATGAGACGATGAGACAGAGCAAGTCTAATATATTGAATAGGATAAAAATAACAAAGGCCATTGATGAGTTCATTAATAGCACAATTCATTGTGATGGTCGTAGACCGATCAATAGGATCATTCCCTTTGATGATCACGGAAATAAACACCAATAGGACACTGCAATAAAACTTTTGTTCTCTCTGAGGACTGAAAAGACATTGTTTACCGGAGTTTACATTATAATGAAAGCACATCGAGAACACCCCACCTCATTGAGAGTATATAAATATCCTTATGATGGAATTCTTCTCCCCGTGGAATATCAAGATCAAACCTAAACCCTTTACTCAGAACAGTAAAGCAGCTGTGTACAATATTTGTGACACGAGTGAACGAAGAGAATCCCGTGAATACATCCAATTCCAAACAAGTATCAAGTATCACCTGGAACTGACATCCAAACCCCATATTGCTTTTGTTTAGGACAAGCATATATCATCCGAAGTCTATCACAGGGCTACCACAACCAAATCGTCCCTTAAAGCCACGATAACCAAAATCAATGGGAAAAGATGGAGGGTGGTTCGAAGACAGACGAAACACAATCGGTAGACGTAGATCCCTTTTCTCAGGACCAAGAGACCACCGATTTGTCACTGATTTGAGAAGGGACGAACTAAAAAAGCTAACAGAGATACTGCACATAGACAACACAAGAGCAAGACATACTGACGAGGTCATCAAGCGTATGATCAATGAGCTACCAAAGAATATGCGCCGTGATCGCTGGTCAAGAACGAACAAGGATTTGTGTAATGCCCACCAGGGTCTGCATGCAGATCTCATCGCCGATGTGTTTAATCTTATCCAGAGAGAGGTCGGTCACCACCTTCGCAAGTTTGACGCATACCCGGACTTGCTGAAGCCTCTCGATATATTGATCCTGCACAAACTACAGGCTATACAGGGCATGTGGGAGAAACCTGCCCCGAATGACCAGGCTATCGCAGAAACATGGCACTATGAGATCAGCTGCTGTCAAGGGTGCATGGTGGCTCGGGTTGTGAGTGACAAGCATGCATTGCGCAATCTTCGAATCGCCCTGCTCTCTCGCACGCAGACTCGTTTGAACCATGTTCCACGCAGACTTATGAAATTCGTCGACACCTGTATTGACCTATTCCCCGATGACGTTGACGAGTTGTATGGCACATCCAGCCAGTTTGCATTCATCCTGAAGGATACCCGCAAGCTCTGCAATAAGGCTTGGTCCCAAGACCCAGCACATGCGGATTCGAGTCCCCCACAGCGAAGGCACACCGATCATGACAAGAGTGGCGAAAACAAAAAGAAGGGAAAGAGTGCACGTAGCCATAAACTGGCTAGTGAGTATAACCCGAGGAAGAAGTATCCCCAGCCACCACCACCAATCACATTATCCCACCCCGCGGAAAGGTATGTCCCCGGATCTTCCATCTCATCTCAATTTACTGACTCTGACACCGAAGGGCGCAGAATATATCGTCCGACATCGAGCCTCTCCCGGAAGGCTTCGAGATCATCGTACCATATGGAGCGAGACCGACGCTCGGACCCAAACCCAGACCGCATGACTAGATTCATGGACTTCGCTGATGACAACGATCAAGGCTTGGGAATAAGCATGGAAAGGCGGAGTGCAAGTACTGTATATGGACCTCCTGGAAATCCCCCGTCATCTACCACTGCAAGCACAGTCTTGGGAACGATTGAGGAAATCGACGAACTGCTTGAGATGTACAGGGGTATGGGGACAAATCCCTACCCGCGAAGCGCCCAACACTGCCCAATACATGAGAGTAGCGGCGTCCCATCATGTTGTCGCTCCCCGTCAATCTGCTCCACTGACAGTGAGTGGACTGATGAGGATGAAGACCGGAGAAAGCCGGAAAGTGGCCTAGCAGCGAGGACTACTTGGAATCTGGTGTGTGAACAGTCGAATATGATTTGATCTTGTCTCCTGATCACTTTCATTTCTTTGTCTTCGCATCCGTGTTGGTGCTCTGTTTCTTGTGTTCTTATGTTCTCATTTCCTTTTTGACATGTCCTTTTGTCCTTTTGTTTTTCTTTGTTGTACGTCAAAGTCTTTGAGGATAGTTGATGATATTTGCAAATGTATCGAGTGAACACCGAATACCCAAAGGAAAAAGTAAATGGCAAATAATAGACATTATTGACAGTAAGTCATAGAGCGAACCATGTACAAAGCATTGACTGGCGCATTCTGAAGTATTAATACATTGGGCCATTGATCCCATATACAAAAAATGACGGAAAGCCCCACGGTCTGGCGGAGACGGCCAGCAGCTCCAGGGACGGGGTTAGGGGATGCATAAAAAAATCAACACATGCTCGGGCTTCATTTCATCACGGCTTTAGTTGTGGAGAACACTTCCAGGAACCCCATGACTCGGGCCCTTGAGGCTATCAACAGTCTTTCGGCGCAGCCGAGTGCGGGTCGCAGGTCCCTCGGGTGATACCACTACCCGTTCGTGCTCACGTTCCTCGGTCACAGTGATAGTCGGCGGTGTAGTAAGCGCCTGCGCAGCATCCAGATCCACCTGCTTCTGGGCATTCTCTCGAGCTCGCTCGTAGCGCAGCTTGACCTCACCAGTCCACTGAGTGCCAAGAAGGCGGTCCCAGAAGATGAAGAAAGGCTGGGAGAAGTTGGTCTTGATACCCCAGCTTTGATGATGGATGTCGTGGTAGGCGGCGTTGTTGGAGGTAAAATGCTGCAGTGGATCCCAGGGGAAGGCATAGCCACAGTGATCGTCGACAGTTTTGATAGTCGACATTGTAAAGAACCACATGGCCTGGCGGGTGCTCATGCCGGAGACCAAGAATCCAATACCAGTGCCAGCCGTATCCAGGAGGAATCCCTCAAATGGGTGGTTGTAGAGGGCGCCGAAAGCATATGGAACGTAAAGACGGTGATGGCGGGAGTGGAAAGTCACTAATAGCTGGTTAGTATGGAACCATCAATCCACTTCGAAACGTCAGACATACCATAGAGCCACCGGTTCATATGCATAGCGCGGTGGAGGAAGTACTGCCAAGTATCCACAATGGAAATCGCTAGTATGAACTGGAGGGTCGGGACAAAGTACCAATATATGAAATTGGCAACTGCAAGTTCCCAGCTCGCGAACGCGGGCGCTACAGCCTTGACTCCGTTGTCGAGGGTTATGGACTGGGTCACCCCGGGGTATGATCCACCAGCCAAAGCTCCGGCCAACATGGTATAACCGCTTTGGGAGACAGATTTTCCAAGACTGATAGCATCAACGCCAACAAGAGCTAATAATGATGGAACAGCCTTTTGGGCGATTCGCAATCGTTGCGCCCACACGGCCACATCATATTCCTCTCTCCCAACAGTTTCCTCGGCATCAAAGTATACGAACGCAAGACCGGCCACGGTTTGAATCACCTGTTGTAAGACCACATCCCGTACAACTTCCCAGCGGGTCACTTTGTTTCGCTTCAGGACTTCTGCGGGGGTGTGAAGCCGGTATTCCACGAAGTAATCATTGACATCGAGGAAGTGATAGATCATGGACATGCCCCAGTAAGCGACAACGGGCAATATGAGCGAAAGAACATTGTCAGGAAGAGGAGCAAGCAAATTCTTTTGCGCGGTCAAGGTGTAGGTTGGTAGGGGAGGAAGGTCGAACGCGACGGATGCGTTCACAGCCATGACAGAAGACTGGCGGTGCGTTGAGTGTTTAGTAACACAAAGAATCCAAGAATGACGATCGAAGGGATCTCAGAATCAATATCTTGGATATTGAAAGATCCCGAGGTCAGAAATCAGGTAAAGAAAAGAGAGTGGATGTCCGCAATTGCCCACCACTCCGATGTCCGGATGTTGACGGGTAGGCGCGACACAGGATGATTCCGATCAGTCAGAGACCTCTCGGCGCTGACCGGGTACATACAAAAAGAAGTATGTAATAAGAAAAAGAAAAACAAAGAGAATCAATTAATGATGAAGGAAGGAATAGGAAATGCTCGCAGATAAAAGATAAACGTTCAGATCAGGAGACGCCCGGATTCGGGTGGCGCGAGCCGGAGTCAAGACAAATCAGGATACATGTATTGACGGTATTTTTGGATTTCATTGCCGGTAAGAGTACGCATATGCAGTATGGTATGGTATCACATCGTTTGATGCTGACTCAGTTCTATACTTCGACCTGGACAGCGTTGAAGGGAAGTAAATTGGTTGCAACAGTGAAAACAAATATCAATTGATCTTAATTAATCATTTTAGCTTGCTTGCATCTTTACAATTAAACATCTCTCAAGTTTATTAGTACTTATATATGCCCCTTTTTACCCCATCAATCGCATTGAACTTACGAAGTATCTTGAAGTACCAGATACTGCGCTAACACCGAGCCAGTGGCGGTGGCCCAGACTCCCTGATACCCAAGTGGTACAAACCGAACAAACACAAATCCCCCGCTCTATTTTTTTTTTTGAAAGAAAAACCTTGTCCCCCCACCTTGAAAGTGTTTCTCTTCCCTCCTGTGCCACCTTGCTTTTTTTTTACACCCTTCGTCTTCTTAACATATAATTTCGCCAAAATGCTTATCTACACTGTATGTTTGTCAAGATCAGATCCTTGTATTTACCCCTCTTCGCTAGGACAATTTCAACTGACAAACCCTACCAGGACATCGTTTCCGGTGACGAGATCGTCGCCGATACCTTTAACCTTGTCCCCAACAAGCAGTTCGATATTCTTTGGGAATGTGACTGCCGCAAGTACCTGAAGCGTGCCAACGAGGACTTCCAGCTCGAGGGCGCCAACCCCTCCGCTGAGGACGCCGAGGATGAGGGTGGCGAGGGTGAGGCCACTATGGTCCACGATATCGAGGACCAGTTCCGTCTCGTCTGGCTCAAGGTTGAGGATGGCGCGAAGCCCTCCAAGGACAGCTACAAGGCCCACATCAAGTGTATGCTCGCCCTACACTCTTTATTTGGTCTGCGCAAACACTGACCTTTGTTCTCTGATACAGCCTACCTCAAGAAGCTCCACAAGAATGCCGCCACCAAGTTCGCCGAGGAGAAGGACCCCAAGGCTGCTGAGGATGCATGGAAGACCAAGGCCGCCGGCGCTATGAAGAAGATCCTTGCCAACTGGGACAACTACGATGTTCTCATGGGCCAGTCCATGGACGGTGATGCCATGTATGTCCCCGTAGTATGACTTTCCCCTTTGGAACCTTAAAACTGACTGTCTCTAGGCACGTCCTGATTGACTTCCGCGAGGATGGTGTTACCCCCTACGCTACCGTCTGGGCTGACGGTCTCAAGGAGATCAAGGTTTAAACAACTCTTGTCATCCCGAAGAAGGCGATAGTCAAAACATACGCACCCTACACGAACAAATACGTCTTGTTGGAAGAATTGCGAGTTACAGCTCAGACGCAGCGGCTACTTATTCCCCTTCCCCGGGCCTGTCTGTTCTAATAACCCTCTCGCATTTTTTGTATCCCGAGTTAGAGGTCCATTGGATCCCCAAGAGTTACGCTTCATGAAATCATCTGTCATATCATGTCTTGCGTTTTTTTTTTTTTTTGGGCTTGTACTACGTAATCTGTCTTGAGTCTTATCGATCTAGTAACAGTCTTGGCATGAGACGAAAAAAAGTCATGACGAGACTCCTCGCCCCCATGTCCTTCCCCAAAAAGAGTAAAGCGACACCGATCATTATGTGAATGTATATATTTGGGGATTTGAGGGGCGTATCGCCTATAAGATATATCTACACTTGAGTGTATTAGGAATATCCTAGCCAATCTCCGGTATTGCCGTTCAATGACGGGAACATCCCGTCTGGGGAGGAGCCTGGAAGTGGAAGACTGTTGACATATGACGTAGACATGTCGATAGGACTAATGCCATTAAACGTTGAGGTAGTTCCAGCATGGGTGAAATCAAGACCCGAAACGGGATCCAATTCCATCAGATCATCTGCAACAGGAAGATGGCGTCCGAACACAGCGTCCCACTGATCCCAGTCGAAGTTGAGATTGGGGTCAACCATCGATGGCGGTGTAGGAACTCCAATGGGTAAAACATTAGGAGACACAGGGTTCATGAAGGACATGCCATCAGAAGCAGCAATACTCGGATCTGAGTGTTCAACATGTGGGGCGGGGACGGTGGACGCAGGGGATTGTGTCGGTGGAGGTGCACCAAACAAGGAGTCCGTATTGGGCAAGCAGGCCCCAGTGCGGGGAGGTATGGGATTATCGGCGGGGGTAGGATGGGATTGGGAATGTGAAATCAGGGGCAAGGGTTTATCCTGTGGTTGGTATTGGTGTCGCAAGGGACTTCGATTGGTATCCGGGGTGACAGGATTCGAGAACGTATGGGAGCGGGTGAGGTTGTAGAATGTTTTGACGAAATCGTTGTGTTGGTTGTGTGTTGAGGGATGGCCGGGCGATGCTGAACCTGGAGACCCGGCTTGGGAGGGATCCGAGCAAGGAGAAGCAGAATCCCCGCGAGAGTCAACCGACGAAGCGACCCCAGCCTGGATCTGGTCTTGTTCGGTCCAGAGCATTCGCGGATTGAGGCCAGCCTTTTGCCAAGCCTTCTGGCGAAGGCGGCGAATCATATCCCAGGCTTCACGGCCACCGTCCTTCAGTGGCCGTTGGGTTGAGACACCGTCTTCACCACCTACGACGCCCCCATCCGGACCAGAAAGTGCGAGAATGCTGTCGATGAACGCGCGGGACCTGGGTGCTTCAGGGCTGTAAGGTCGCTCATATAGGTCAATAAGCATAATCCTATATCTCATTAGCGTGGGTACCAACACCTGATGATGGAAATCATACATAGTAGCATGCATTGGTTGATGATTGCTAATACTAAATATTAGTTGTCTATGATTCTTGTCCACCATACTAGCGAAAAGACTTACCCAGGCCAGCTCCAGTGAAAGGGCTGGAAATCAGGATCCGTTGCGAGTTGGATGAACTTTTCCATGAAACCATGACAATGGCGAAGTGCACTATCGATATTAGTACATAGACTCATTTCCTGATGGTGCGTGCAAACCTCTGGCGTGCTGCTGGCCAAATCCGGCTGCGAGCGTTCTTCAGAAAAGGCTGGTAGGCCACGCAAAAAGCCTATAGAAGGTCAGTGAGATATAAAATCAGCAAATATTAAGAAAGCGCACCTTGTCAATGTACAGAGAAAGGATGATCTTCGCCCATTTATGGAAGCAAACAAGAACCGGTGAGTGATATTGTTCTGGGCATCCAGTGGGGCCTTCGCCTGGAAGCTCTGTGTCGGAAGAGCGGCCATCGGGAGATTTGGACATAGAAAAAGCTCCACCTGACATTGACAGTTTATCTGCATCCTTCGCCTCTGGAATCCTGTTGATGATGGAATTTAGTTTGAGCTGCAAGTCGAGGAGTATGGACCGGAGCTCTTCCATGTCCTGCCTGGTGAGGGGCTTTGTTCCAAGCTGGATTTTCAAAATTCGGCGGATAGCGCCTAGTAATGATTAGCCTGTAGATTTCAAAACCGAAAAAAATACCCACGAGCCATGATATATTTCCCTCTTGCGGTAAGGTAGTAGACGTTGACCATTGATGGTCCGCCGCAAATAGTGGGATCATCTGGATTATCAGGCAGCCGCTCCCGCGAAGCAACCTGTGTCATGTAGGACTCTGCAGCAGGGGTACCTAGCATCGTATCTTTTATTTCACTCGTCTCGCACACATCACAATAATTCTCGTCGTTGACAAGTGGAGGCAGACCGCTTGACATCGCAACGACACCGTCCATGTGCATAATGTGCCACCATAAACGGCGTCGATACTCAGCTTCACATGGCTCTATGCCAAACTTAGCTGGGTCACGATGCAAGCCCATGGTTTGCGCAACTCTCATCGCGAGACTAACAAAGAGACTAGTGGTCAAAGGCTCTTCCTCCTTCGTGACAATTGTCTGCACGAGTAGATAAGCGGCGAGGCCTTGAAGTGAAGGACTGCGCGGGAATTTGATCTTCGTAAGCCATCTAGTAACTTCCTCGGTGTATATTGTCAAAAGGGCCGACCGCGAGGACACATTGAATTCAGCTTTGATTGTTCTGATTGAAATCGTCACTGAGCCGCCATACCATATCGCGTACAACAATGGAATGAATGATGGATTGGGGCACGACTCTCCCGAATAGCTGCTGTAGTCATACCAATCCCAGAAGGCATTGTAGAGCTTGAGGATGGTTGGAGGGTGAATGATAGGACTGATGGCGTGTATTCCAGAAATGAATCCTTTGTAAAGAATATGGCTTTGCCGTCTCGTTGGGATGTGGCCAAGCATTTCTGGCTCCACCATCTTTTCATTGACTGAGGGAGAGTCTCCTGAAGGGAAGATTATAGATTGTTGGAAGGAACGAGACTTGGACGCGATTGAAGGTGTGGAGCTGCCTATTGACTCTCTCCAGGACTGTCGGCCATCGGCATGCGAATCTGTTATGTTTTCATTATTCGTTTCAGGAGTAGACCGATCGTGTGAGCTATTTTGGTCTCTCAACAATTGATTGAGTTCATTGATCTAGATACGAGTTAGTCAAAATGGTCTGCTAGTAGGAAAATCCAGTGGAAATCATACTTCATCAGAGATATAAGCCCAATACGTGGTTCCAACATATCTAGTTATAGTTAGAGAACTTTGCATTTTGAATAAAGCAATTTTGACCAACCTTGACCTTCCACCGTCCTCTAAGCTCAAATGGCCCAAGTTCAGACTGCCAACCGGGTCTACTAGATCGGTGGCCTGACCGGATGGGATCGGAAATTCATCACTGCTCGACTCTGCGGCAATGCGATGTGGGCTGGTAGATCTTGACGGTGTTTTATTTCGGTTCAGATCATTGCTCGCCCGTGGGTCATCCAACTGTGTGGGATCCACTTTCGCATCCAGGGCCGTTACCTGCATCCCCACGTCGTCAAGTGTTTGGCCGCTCTCCCCAAGGCGCTCAATCATCGACATAAGCTTGTCGAGTCGCGATTCAATGGCACTTGGGTCGGGCTTTTCGCCTGTCGACTCTGCCCGCCTGAAGTGTGCGTAAAGTGACTGGAGCTCGTCGACATCCTCCTCCAATGTCCGGGGCATCTCCCTCCTTCGTTTAACGCCATGCGTATGTTGGGAAGAGCTCTCGCGCCCATCGTCGTCTTTTTGGGATGACACATCATATATACACTCGGTGTTGTTCTTCACGCAGTTTCCACATATCGGATGTATCTGTAATGAGATACATATGTTAGCTTGGAGCAGAAACTTCGGTGTTGGTGGTAACCTGATCAGCCTACCTTGTCACATTTGACCTTCCGACGCCGACACGTGTGACAGCTGTAGCTCGCACGATTTCGGGTGATCTGGCGACCTCCAGCCAAAGGTCCCCTCAATAATGATGGAGCAAACGAGCTGCCAGGGATTGAAGGGCCCAGTACGGGCTGAGCATCAGGCGGGCTCTGGTTCATAGTCCCTCACAAGACATGAAAATATATCAAATTGCTGTTAGCATGCAAACGCGCCAAAAAAAAAACGGTGCCTCGGCGACTGCGGGGGTTCCGTGACGTTATCGGAGATTGAAGGGGACGGCCAATGATATCACCCCATCGCGAGGTCAGCATTGATGCCTGAATTTGTTGGCATTGACCCATTTGCTCTTTAACTAACTAACTAACTAACTAACGTATTTCACTAACGTATTTCACATACGAGCTGCGCACACAAGCGAGCTGCGCACCCACCCCAAAACGCGTCAATTAATTAACCCCTTATTTTTCAACCACCCACCATGCCACCAATACGCTCTCGATCCTCTAAAAATTCAATAGAGCAAGAGGGTAGGATCTTACTAGCTATCTAGGCTATTAAGAAGTAAGAAATCAGCGCTATTCGCGAAGCAGCCCGTCGTTTTAACGTTCCTGAATCAACCCTCCGGATACGTCTTTGTAGGACTACCTTTCGCGCGAATTCTCGCGCTAATTTATATAAATTAACTATAATTAAAGAGGAATCTCTTAAAAAATAGATTCTCTCTATAGATCTACGTAGAGTAGCCCCCCGGCCCTCTTCTATACGAGAAATAGCTAACCTTCTTCTTAAAAAGTGTAGAACTACCCTAGTTATTTCGGTCGGCTAAAATTAGGTTACGAACTTTATTAAATAATATCCTCTCCTCTCCTCCTGATTCTCGAAATAGTATAACTATAAGTATACGAAATATAAAGACCCGAAAATCATTATAGAGTAGTTTAATCTAGTTTAAAAGACAATCCTTTAATTTAGAATCGACCCTAATAATATCTATAACTTTAATAAGACCGGTTTTATAATAGGGTTAATAGTAACTATAAAGGTTATAATAAGGAGTAAATACTATAGTTAGTGTTTACTTTTATAACCTAGAAATTAAGAATAGGTAACTATTATTAAATATATAAATATTTTTAGTTAAGCCCTTCCTCTATATATAATTTTTAAAGGTAAAGTCTTTCTTAAATTATAGTTTAAGGGCCTCTTAAAGGATTAGCGTTTTAAAGTTAGTCCTAATAGCTAGACCTCTAATAAAATTAGTCTTTATTAACTTAAGAAGCTCTTTATTCCTAGTACTTTATATATAAAAGGGGTATATTAGCTTTTAATACTTAATAGCTATAAAAGTTATTTA
>NW_015971171.1:0-33098 GCF_000769745.1 Penicillium expansum
AGCTATAAAAAACAGTAATTTATTTAAATAACTTAGCATTGTTATGAACGCCAAGACCTATCTTTTATACAAAAATAGGTTTAAATAGGTTATTATTGGGTTATTGGGTTTAACCCATTAGGTTTTGGGTTAGGTTAGGTTATAGAGGGCGGAACCCAAAACCCAATGGGTTAGGTTTTGGGTCGGAGACTCCGACCCAAAATGGGTTCTGCCAAAGTCTACCTAATACTAGGTATTCTCTATAGAAATATTAGGATATATACCCTAATAACGGACCGCTATTATATAATCCTATATAAGTATTTAAATAGAAATAGGATAAAGCTATAAAGGCTAACCCTACCTAGAAAACCTTTATAGATAGTAAGCGAATAGAGATAGCGAAGAAGAAAGGAATAAGCTCTCAGTAAGTAAATACTACCTTTACTAATCTAGCATATAGCTTCTTCTCAGCCGAGGCCAGCAAGCTATCGGTAGGCAAGCTATCGGCCGGTAGACCTGGCAGTGACCCTCCATTTGGACCCGCCAAGACGCTAAGGAGGGTCCAAAGTCCGGATTCTGGACCCGCCAAGGAAATTATGCATACATAACCTATCCTAATTAGGAAATAATATGCTTATAAACCATGATTTATATATATTTATGTCAAAATTTAGGTCTTGGCGGGTCGCTGGACCCTCGGAGGGTCCAAGGTCATGGACCACCCGGAGGGTCACTGCCAGGTCTACTTATGTTTGACAGGTTGATGATCTGATGTTGTATGCTATCAGGTGCGGTATGCTTTATAAGCTCTTTCTAAGGTATAAACTATTGGTTACCGCTGGCATTTCTGATCTGGGTTAGGGTCCTATTTAATATATATGCTGCTGTATATATTGCTTTGGGCCAGAGGGTATAGGGTAGTTCTGTGTTATTGATCAATACTCTAGCAGTACGTACTATTATCCCCCCAGATCTCTCGGCAGGACCGTTTATTTCTGGTAAGCCAGGTGGTGAGTGCTCAATTGTGCATCCCTCAGCTTCAATCATGGTTTCAACTTCATATCCAGCGCTCCGCTTATTGTTATAGTGGAATACTCTGATTTCGATCTTTAACTAGTTCTTAACTAGTGCTAGGAACTCCCTAACAGCAAGTTAATAATCGTTCTTCTTCGTATAGGTGAACACGAAGTGACATTTGATGCTATCAAGGTAAAAATATATCAACTAAACATAACCATTGTACGCTAGCTGATTCTGTACTAGGTCGAAGTGGACCTGTCTAAATATACTATATACTTAGCCTATCTTCCGGCGAGAGATTTGCTTCGGGGCGTCTGCCAATTAATAAGCTTCACATACCTACTTCTCTTTACCAGGGTTACTTTTAATAGTGATCCCCTCAGTCATCTCTACTAGCTTAGTAATACGCTACTGGCCTATATGGCCTAGGCGCCTATACTAGGTTTGAATTGATACTTCTGATCGTGGTTCTTATGCTGACTTCTTGATCTTAATGAACTTAGTTGCAAATGCTAAGTAGACCTGGCAGTGACCCTCCGGGTGGTCCATGACCTTGGACCCTCCGAGGGTCCAGCGACCCGCCAAGACCTAAATTTTGACATAAATATATATAAATCATGGTTTATAAGCATATTATTTCCTAATTAGGATAGGTTATGCATGCATAATTTCCTTGGCGGGTCCAGAATCCGGACTTTGGACCCTCCTTAGCGTCTTGGCGGGTCCAAATGGAGGGTCACTGCCAGGTCTAAACATAAGGTTATATAGTTGCTTAACATACTCCAGAATCATCAAGAGAGTCCAGTCAGATAAGATAGCACCCAGAGCAGAGATAGGATATCTCGTAGGGTATATCTCCAGAACCTATATAAAGTATGGTTCCCCCATAAAGGACGTACTAGCATAGGAAGGGTTAACGTCATCAGAGATACTATATTCGATAAATCGAGGCGGTATTCGAAATCGATGCCGATACCTAGTGAAGAAGATGCTATTAGTACCATAACAGATAGACTAGGCATCGAGAACTGGCTAACAGTGCTTACCATAGAAGAAGCACAGGTCGAAATCAGCACCCAGATACAGATACCAAAGTCGATAGCTAGGATAGCGCTTAGTAATAAAACTGAGCATACCCAGCAAGCAGATAATAAAGCAGCTAATGCAGTTAATGCAGTTGATGAAGCAGCTGATGAAGCTGATAAAGAAGTTGCTAGGGAGAGAACCCTAATGCAAGCAAAGGCAAAGGCAGCATCTAGATTGCCTACCCCACAGTCTATTATTAGACCGAGTCAAACAATAATAGAGTAAACAATAATGGAGCAAACGAGACCTCGAAGAGAGCTGCCAGGGACCTTCCTACTATCACTATCATCGTCACCACCACGAATAGCTTCACTATCTCCGAATCCATCAATTCCATCATCCCGTCGAACCCTATTATCGTCGCCAGGTCCGATTTCCGTAATACCGTCGATCGAAACTAGGGGGGTGGATACAGAAGTAAGAGATGACGAAGTGAGAGATGACGAAGTGAGAGATGACGAAGTGAGAGATGACGAAGTGAGAGATGATGATAATAAAGAAGAAGCAGAGATAGAGCGGCAGCTACAACGAGAAATAGCTGCCTCGCCGTCCCTATCATCGTCGCCGTCATTAAACCGAGCACCGAGAGACATATCTAGAGATATTGACATATCAAATGTCATCACCGGCACTAGATCCAGGAGGCCAAGAACCGACCCTAACTATGCCGCATACCTATCTCTTAACAATGCCATACAAAATAAACCACCAAGCTTACTCTATACATTCACAACTAGCATGAACAAGCGGTTCAACCAGAAGAAGCTTCATCGTGATAAATTACCTCCACTGCCAGAGAACTGGACCCAAGCAAAGAACCATAAATTCGCTAAGGAGTTTATAGAGGCAGCTAGATTCGAGATACAGACGTTGATCAAGAAAGAGACCTTTTCAAAGGTTCCAATACCGAACAAGCGAGGCATACAAGTGCTACCACTGAAGTGGGTATTCACATATAAATTCGATGCCGATGGCATCATCGAGAAGTTCAAAGCACGAATCTGCGTACGTAGTAATCTACAATGGTTATCTTCAGATGAAAAGAGAGCAGCTACCCTAGCCGTCAAAACTACACAAGCAGTGCTAGCACTAGTGGCAGCCTTCGACCTAGATATAATACAGAGAGATATCATCACTGCATTTCTAAATTCAACACTACAAAGTAAGGTTTATACAAAGTGTCCACCAGGCTTCGAAGCAGCAGATCAATGCTAGTTGCTCCACAGAGCACTATACGGCTTACGCCTATCACCTAGGCTATAACAGCAAGAAGCAACTAGGGTACTAGTCAAACTAGGCCTTACCCCAGTGCCAGAAGACCCGTATATCTTCACCACTAATAGCATCATCGTCTTCTTTTACGTTAACGACATCATCATCGTGAATCACCCTCACCCTCACTATACTAAGCAAGCAGCTCAGCTAGATAAAGAGATAAAGAAGCAATAGGAACTACATAAACTAGATACAAACTGGTTCTTAAATATACGTATTCTCCGAGACAGAGAACAGAAGAAGCTTTAGTTATATCAAGATAGCTACATTAAAAGCATAGCAGCTAAATACAACTTGGTTACCACTAGGAAAGTAGGATCTCCACTTGCTACTAAGCAACTAATAGCGTACGATAGAGTGGCGTCACCGAGTCAGATTCATGGTTTCCAGGCCAAGGTTGGATCTGCTCAGTACGCAACTACCATCACCCAGCCTGATACTACAAAGGCTACAGCTAAACTAGCTGAGTTCTTAACAAACCCCGGTCCAAAGCATATTAATGCAATTAACCGAGTCATATAATACCTGTACGAAACCAGGTACTAGGCCATTGAATATGGTACCAGAGAACAACAGAACAACAACCTCAGTCTCCAGCTAGCTGCAAAGTCAATTAAGTTTGCAAGCGATACATCGTTTAGGGATCATAAAGATAGGAAAAGTTCAGAGGGATATATCTGTAAGCGTTATGGAAGTCCAATTAATTGGAAAGCAACGAAGCAGAAGACTGTCACCACGTCAACCACTGAGGCAGAACTGCTTACCCTTGCCGAGGCAGGTAAAACCGTACAATGGTGGCGCCGAGTCCTTAATACATTAGGCTTCGAACCAGATCACCCACTATCCATTATATGCGACAACCAGCAAACCGTCGATTTGTTAACGAAGGAAGGATCGGCGATGCATACGAAGCTTAGGCATGTCGACATCAATCGTTGCTGGATGAGACAGGAAGTTAGTGAAGGTCGAGTCAATGTAGACTGGGTTCCAACTGCAGCAATGCCTGCAGATGGCCTTACAAAGGCACTTCCGAAGCAGAAGCAGCACCTCTTCAGAGAGCTGATTGGCATAAGAGAGATCAGGCATCTGATTGGTGAAGAAATGAAGGTTTGAACCTGAAGAGATGAGATGAATTGACAGTTCTTGAAGCTAGGAAATGCAAGCTTTAAGAACTAGGGGGTGTGTCAAAGTCCAGGTTCGAATATATGGTGGAGACAGGTTATTTTACCCACAAAATCATGTGACAACTGGTACCGAGCATACCATACAAAAGTGCATAATACAGTTAGTCATCGATGTCCGCACAGATTGTTGAAATAGCGGGTTTTGTCATTTATGTTAGTTAGAGTTCTCAATATCAGTCATTTTGACCATATATTTTAATACGATAGATTTCTGTCAGAAAATAAAATGTCTTCTTCAACCCAAGTTGCCGACCAATTACCCTGGGATCCGAACAACACCAAGTTCCCTTCGCGAAAGGATCTTCCAAAGCTTCCTGGTGCACCCGACGGTGCCGCTTGGGTCTGGGGCAAAGATGATGAGGTGTGATGCTGTCACTTACTCCTAATATGTTCTGTTCTTATGTGGCTAATCCGGCTGGTGTGTAGGTGGGCAGATTGAACCTCTTAACCCCGCAGCGAGTCAAGGCATCTGCTGCTGAAATTGAAACTGGCGAGATGGTGCGACTGGAGTAAGTATAGTGGACTATGAGATTATGCCGAATGGAACGCTTACAAGTATCAATTGCAAGTCTTCCTCTCACAGTGCCTGAGAAGCCGGCTTTTGACCGCGAAGTGTTCCAGCATAATATCAAAACGCTTATTGATGGCATTTGTTATGATGATACTTACAATATGAACACGCAAAGCGGGACGCAGTGGGATGGATTCCGACATGTAAGTTATTATTCACCCCAAATGAAGCCCCGGTCTAATAAGTCCATAGTTCGCCCACATTGGCAGCCAATGTTTCTACAATGGGGTATGCACAAACCTCCCCTTTCCATCCATCCCCAGAAACTTATCTATCAACACCTAGGCCAAAGGCAGCGACTTCGTAGGCGACGCCGCAAACCACCGCTGCAGCGTCCACCACTGGGCAACACACGGAATTGCCGGTCGAGGAATCCTCCTAGACTACCACCACTACGCCAAAACCCACAACAAGCCCTACGACCCGTACACGACACACAGCATCACTTTATCAGAGCTACAAGCATGCGCGACCTTCCAGGGTCTAGACCTACGCCCACAGTCCGAAGGCGGCGACATCCGCATCGGAGACATTCTCCTCGTCCGCTCCGGCTTCGTGGAGCGATACTACGAGCTCAGTTCTGAGCAGCGGTATGCAGCTGCAACCCGGTCCCACGAGGATCTGAATTTTGCGGGACTCTCACGCGAGCCGGCTCTCCGGGACTGGCTGCATGATTGCTATTTTGCGGCTGTGGCGGGTGACTCGCCGACGTTTGAGTCGTGGCCGGTTCCTGAACAGGATTACTTGCATCAGAGCATGTTGGCGCTGTGGGGCTGTCCTATTGGTGAGATGTGGGATTTGGAAAAGCTTGCTGAGAAGTGTCGGGAGAGGGGGAAGTGGTCTTTCTTTATGACTAGTGCTCCGGCCAATATGCCTGGTATGTATTTTTCTTGGGCTTTTTGGTTGTATGGGTTATGCTAACGGGTTATTAGGGGGAGTTGGTTCCCATGCGAATGCCACTGCTATTCTTTAGATGGGGTTTGTGATATATCGAGGGTATCATATTAAGTGATTCAGGTGGTTGTTAATGCAATGCTGCTTCGAATCAGTTTTGCTATCTGGCTGTTTATGGTAAATAGCTTTATCTCTATCGCAGCTCTAGTCTTTCAGGGCTGTAGGATATAATTATCTATATCAAGTGCATTTCCCAATGCTACAAAGTACCAGTCATAGCTTACAATATCTGCATCTTATGCTTGTGGTCTAAATATATACCTAGCGCTACACCCCCCTGGAAATAATGTTTAAAAAACAAATATCAGACGACATTCCAGCTTCTCTATTCTCTTGAATTCCCTCTGTGTTGACCAATATAAGACTCCCATCTCCCACTTTGTCCGGCTAAACCTCGGGCCAAGAACCGCCAACTCCGCATTTCTCCACGTTTTGGCCGCTCGCGTATTCTGATATTGAACTTCTTTCCATTTGGACTACGGAAACTCGGTCCGGATTGCCGTTTCTTGTTAGCTTTAAAAGCCTGTGACCCTTTCATATTCTGGTCTTACACAAGGAACCGGATTCTCATATTTCATTTCATCATGAGCACCCAGACCCAAACAGAAACAATCGTACTACAGACAAGAGCTTCCACCGAAGCGATTCCAACCGAGCATGATATATCCCATGACTCAAGACCCCCAGAGCCAAAATGGATGTATATCAAAATCCTCAGTGCAGGATTATCCTTTTTCGTCGCGGGGGTCAACGACGGAAGTCTAGGATCGATCATTCCCTACGTGCTACGCACCTACAACATCGGGACGAACATGGTAGCCGTGCTGTAAGATTTTCAAGAATATTCAACACCAATAAAAACTAACACCCTCAGATATGGCACAACCTTCTTCGGCTGGCTAATCGCCGCCCTAACAAACGGCAAAATAACCCAATACCTAGACCTAGGCCCAATCCTCAGCCTAGGCGCCGCCATCCAAATCCTAGCCCAAGTACTGCGAGTCTGGGAACCCCCATTCGCATTGTATGCGGTAACATTCTTCCTCGCTAGTCTGGGCCAAGCTTACAACGACACCCACGCTAACACCTTCGTCTCGGCGCTGAACGGCGCGCACCGCTGGCTCGGCTTTATCCATGCTATGTACATGGCCGGGTGTCTAGTTGGTCCGTTCGTAGCGACGGGCGTGGCGTCGGCGAATGTCGATTCGAAGTGGTATTTGTTCTATCTTTTCCCGCTTGGTGTTGGTGTGATGAACCTTGTGTTTGTGGGTGTTTCTTTCCGTGATCGGATGGTTACTCCGACAGTCTTGAGGGGGCAGAGACGAGGTATGACTGCTTCGAATTCTGCGCTTAAGGAGATTAAGGATACGCTTTCTACTCCTGGAGTTTGGTTGCTGAGTTTGTTTTTCTTTTTCTTTCTTGGGGCTAGTATCACAGCTGGAGGTTTGTATTCTCTTGTTGATCTACAGGCTCTGTGAAACTGATTGCATTTCTATCAGGCTGGATGGTCGAGTACCTTGTCAACGTCCGTAACGGAGACGTCAAAGAAATGGGTTATGTCCCAGCTGGATTCTACGGCGGCGCCTTTTTAGGACGTCTTATCCTTGCTGAGCCTACGCATAGACTCGGTGAGCGCCGAATGATCTTCGTTTACGCTTTGTTGTGTGTGGGTTTGCAGTTGGTATTCTGGCTGTGAGTTTGGCACCATCTCCACGACCCGATCTATAAACCTACTCCCATATTTTGTGCTATCTTTACTAATATCTGGTTTGCTAGTGTCCCGAATATCATCACTGAGGCAGTAGCAGTCAGTTTATTGGGATTCTTCTCTGGTCCTTTCTTCGCAACAGTAAATGTCCACCACTCTTTTTTTTCTAATCCCAACTCTAACCCCTAGCCTAGGGTATATCGGTCGGCTCAAAAATCTTCTCGCCAGAGATCCGCTCTTCGGCAATTGGTAAGAGAACCCAACAGCCTTGTAATATGTGGTTCCATACATTTATATTCTAACAATCCATATAGCATTTGTCTTCGTACTCGGTCAAATCGGCGGATCGGTGTTTCCCGCTTTGACGGGTATCATCGCGGCACAGGTTGGTGTCCAGGTCCTGCAGCCCATGCTTGTCGGTTTGCTGGGTGCTGCTGGTGTGAGCTGGTTAATCTTGCCTAAGGATACTGCCTTACATCAGGATTGAGGGGGTAATACCTCAACCCGGGCTTCAGAGCTTCATGGTACATGACGGAGATTCTATGGTGGAAGAGAGAGCTGAGAGACATGTTATATGAGAAGATTCCCAACCCAAGGCACCAAGACATAAAAATTCATTACTTCGTTACATCACGATGACCAACAATGTGAAAAACCAAACGGTCAACCAAAAAGAAACCCAATGAAATACATATCCACGCACAGCTATGCCAAAAACGAACTACCCAGCATAAAAAACCTCATAAGCATCATTCCTCATAATAATAAACGGAACCCAAAGCCCTCAGAAGATATCCTCAGGCCACCGGTAATCCTCTAGGCCCGAAATCAAAGACTCCTGACCAGAAGCCGACGATGGAGAAAGCACAGGCGCAGACACTGGGGCAGACACAGGTCTCTTTTTAGGCGACTTATTCACATTGACCTTGACCTTGGCAGCACTCGAGCGCAGTTCTTCAGGGAGGGGCGGTACGGGCGGGATATCGTCGTCACAGAGATACCCAGACCGCCTCCGACTAGGAGACGTCTTCGACCGTGTCGGGGTGCGAGGGCTACGATCAGGATTGAGCTGGCGCTGTGGGTGGTGGTAGAAGGCTTCGCGGTGGGAGTCATTTGGTAGAGCAGGGAGAGGCGTAGACCAGATATTGGAGCGAGAATCGTCGTCAGAGGCAGCGGCAGGCGAAGATGCGGGGCGCACACTGGTCTGGCTCTTTCTCATGCGGAGAGGGGTTGTGGGCTTGGAACTTGGTGAGCGGGTGGTTCCGGAGACTTTTCGGGGTTGAACGTAGGGGGACCTTTTGATGTTGCGCGTAGCACTTGAACTTCCTCCTGCCTCCTTCTCTTCGTGCTCGGTCGGGGGAGCTGCGTGGTCGATGGTCTGCTTGCGCTTGGCTGAGCCGGGGCTCTCGCCGGCTTCGGATTTCGGCCATTTCGCTTTTCCGGGTGGGCTAAGGAGACCGGAGTCAATCAGAACCTCGAGTTCGGAGTCCCGTTCATGATTATGGAGGCCTTTCGTCGGACTGGGCTGAGTAGGGTTCCCACTATCGATAGATTCAGGAATGGAAGACTTCCGTTTACGGGAAGAGCGGTCCTTACCCATTGACGACGGTTGTGTCCCTTTGGAGCGCCATTTTGGACTTTGGGCATTAGCCGGGGTTGGAGGTAATTGTGATTCATCAAATGAAAAAGATTCACAGTCATCCATTGATGGCAGGGCCGTCACATTGGCCGCTGCGGATCTAGACGCCTCGTTTTCTGCGGCCTTTTGATCCAGCAGCCTTTCCGACGGTAGTGTGGGAAGGGCTCCAGGGACGAACTTCCTTGGGAACGATGCGGGATCCATCTCGGTATTGAGAGTCTTTGGTTGGACTATAGGTGCTGGGATCCGCTCCTCGTTACCTGTGAGGTCACGAAGCTCCCTCCGGGCACGTTGCAGCTTGTCCTCGAGGTTGCTTACTTTTTTGAGCAGCTTGGTCTGCCGCGAGAGTTCCCTGCGGGAGGGCTGCTTACGCAGTCCAGTCGGCTCATATTCATCCGAAGTTCTATCGCAATACACCGCTGAGGAAGCAGGTGGCGATCCGTGGGATTTGAAGAATGACTTCGGCAGGCGAAGATCCTGAAGAGAGGAGCGTTTGGAAGCTGAAGACTCAGAGCGTAATGATGCACCACGGTTTCCTTGATCAGTTGGGTGGCGATACGGTTCTTTTACTGGAGAACCATGTTCCATCTTTTGCTGAATAGATCGCCAGGTCTGGTCGGCGAGGGCAGTGTTGACACCAAGATCCTCGGTGTAATGGCCCTTATTCGTACCCTTGTAACCGGCCTTTTTCAATTCCGCGTATGCCTGCTCCGCCTGGTGAATGACATCCTTCTGCGGCGACTTATTCGGCGATTCCTCAGAGTTCCTCCCCCATCCACCGAAGGGATTAAACGCCGAGGCAATGGCCTTCCCAAAACGAAAGATACCAGATGAGCGGTGCTGCAGGCCAACGTTCTTATTTTCCTGCTCCTGGAAGTAGATGCTGGGTGGTTTCTCGCTCACACTATCACTCATAGTCGCTTCGACGAATCGTGATGTTCGTCCTCGGGGATGGCGGGGGCTGGAAGCAGATGCCGCGGCATGGCGGGCGCGCAGCGAAGCTAGTGACCCACGAGGCGAAGCGCGGGGAGAGGCTTTGTAGCCTGGGCCATTTCCACTCACGTTGCGACTTCCATTTTCACTGCGATGGGTGCGGCGATCATGGGCTCCGTAATCAGCAGCTTCTTCGGGCAATGGCCAGTCGTTCGAGCGACGTCGTTTGGTCAGCTTCGTGGGTGGCGATCGGTGGTCGTCTGCGTGCGCCTCTTCGGCATCATCGAATTGTCCAGAGACGTCTGAGCTCCAATCGCAGCTATCGTCGTCGCTAGATCGTAGGTGCTTGCGCGAGGAGCGCTGGTGTGCGGGGCTCAGGTCGATGTCCATTTCCATTTCCATTTCCATTTTGGAGTCACGGGCGCTGACACGACGCAGGGAAGTTAGATTCAATCTTTCTTATGCGGGCTTTGAGATCCCTTCCATGGGGATTGGATTATGGCAAGGGACCTTACCTTTGCAGCTTGGGTTATGCTTTTTTCCCCTCGCCCTTGGAAAGAGACAAAAGTATGTCAGAATTTGGCATAGAAATTTAGTGCTGAGGGTGCTGAGAGGGAAGAATTAAAGGTAAGAAATGAGGATCGAAAAGAAAATCTCGGGAGACTCGAGAGTGATGCGCACAGGTTTGTTTACATACTCCGCACTTGCCAAGGGGGGAACTTTGTTGTGGTACCTGGTACCCACGTCTCCCGCTAATCTTCTACGGTGGACAAAGTACCAGTTACATCATCAGAATGTCCCATATCCCCCAAACAAACATTTGAACATATACAAATATGTGTATATCGCTATAAAATCTGAACTCTCATGTAGAATTCTGCGTGTCTCAGATGTGTGCATATATTTGATAAGGAATGTAGATATATGATATGTCTAACTTGGAGATATGTATAGGTTTATAACCCTTGGGTACTGAAATACGGGAACATGCATTCTAATGATAAAATTAGCGTAAATCTTACATTTGGTCAGGTAAAAAGACAAATGCCAGGTATCAAGGAGATGCCACAACGCCGGTATAAAGTAGATTAAGCAGCAGGGGTTCGGTGTGAAGCAAGGAACTCAGTATCACAACGTTAATGAGACCAGCCCTTATGAAGTGTATGCTCCAAGAGCAATGCTGAAGAACATCCGAGCGAGTGTTGAGATAGGGGTGACATTCCCTATTCCAATCCCATAGGATGAAGGGGACAATGCACTTTGCTCTTGATGATAGACTGTGAGGTGATGCGAGAATGATACAGGTTTGAGAAATGGATGTGCCAGACATAAATGACATTGAGGTTGGGAGTAAGAATAGCAAACTACCAACCCCCAATAACTCCAAGATTTGACCAAAGAAATTCCTCGCAAAAGAGTGGAACACGAAAGAAGAAACCAGTTCCTCAAAAGAAGAGTCCAAATGCATCGAGGTATCTAGGGCTGGAGTAGCCTCAATGAAGAAGCGGAAGATAAATTATGTACAAAAAAGGATTCAACCAGGGACCATCACTAGAATCCAGTCAATTGACCGGTTAAAGTCTCGGTCATAGAGGCAACCCTAAGGAGAGTGTATTTTGCGCCATTGTGGCGAGATATTTGAGGCCAATTCAGATTCTATTAACTCGACGGAGGAACTTTCATGACCATTTTGCCATTGGCACGCTTGTATGCTAACTCAATGCCCATTTCAGCCATAAGTGCAGCGCGACTTTCTCCTGAGAAATCGCGATAAGCAGGATAAGGATCAGTATCAGGTCGCATGCCGTTCTGCATTGACCGGTCATCAAGGCCGAAAGTATCTTCATGACTCCTTTTGCCGTATCCTGGCCCAGTTTGGTACACCATACGCTTCCCTCTAACGTTGTCGTATCCACCACCACCACCGGGTGACGTGCTTTCCACAGAAGGAACTATATGGTTGGCATATTCATTTGACAGGGGCTTGTAAGGCGGGGTGGCCTGTACCAAGTTCGGTGTTTGAGAACGTGATACTGGAACATGGGGTATGGATTGGTATAAACCTGGTTCAGCCATGCGGGGATCCATGTATGAGTTTGGTTTTGGTGGCTCCATGCCATAGGCATTCATAGACTTAGGGTAACCACCCCGTTCGGGGGGTATTTGAGGCGCCACGGGATACGAAATCGGTGTTCCTTCGTATTCAGAGCCGTTGGATGGGTGTCGTATTTGGGCATATGCATGCTGTGGGGAGTAGATACCTTGCGATACAGCCGGCGGGGGTGGTGTAGGAGGCATGTGAGGAGCCGGATAATGCGAAGGTGTGGAACCAAATGAAAGGTGTGATTGATATGAGGGTGTTTGGGAGGAGTGTGGCAGGGGTGCAGGTGGCATGGGTCTTTGGTAGGGTTGTGGGCACTGGAAGCCATAGTCGGGTGCAGATGGTCGTCGATCTGGAGGAACAAACCCATAGGGCGATTCCACATTGCTGCCATTGCTGTTTGACCTTGGGCGATCCATCGAAGCTGCGTATCTGTCAGGTGTCGTGAAACGATCCGACGATCCTGCTGCATACGCAGCTGCGCGTTCCTCGCCGAATTCGTAGTCCGTATCTCGCTTGTCGCCCCGACGTCTCATGCGAACATCACGACGAATGCGAACACGGCAACCCTGCTCGGCAATGATCCGACTCAGAGAGGTGCTGGTCGCTAGGCCAGGGAACTTCTTAGCGCTATAAACGGTGAAAGGTACCGACTTGACCTCGAGACGAAAATGAAGGAATGCTTGCGGGACGCCTGGCTTTGATGTGGCAGAAAGAGGAATTTGGTTGGGAAGAGGTAAAGGAGAATCCTTGTCGGCATCCTTGGCCTCCTTAATCTCTTCGTACAGGTGGAAGTTCAAGCGGTACCGGCCCTCATGACGCACTGAGAGATCCGGGAAGATAAAATAGCCTGCTTGTGAGGGACGGTCGAGATATGCGACACCGGCGACTGGCACACCAGTTAATACAGGGCACGACTGTGGTCCACCCACCCGCCCGTGGGCAATAGGGCGTGCGGTGTCGAGGGTTGCGTAAAGGAAGAAATTGGCATTGTAGGCGAAGGTGATATCGGTCTTTTGCGCATCGTTAGCCGGATCGGACTCGAAGATACGTAGCTCAACCACAGGCGGTGGGTCAACAGGGCGACGATCAGCAGATGCTATTTGCGACAATCAGTCAACGCGCAGCCCTGATTAGGTTCAACAGCAAGTACTCACACTTGGCTCCCGCGCCGCATGCTCTCGCCCGCTCTGGCTGTTGCATCACGCTCAATTTGTATGTGAGCTGTTTGCCTTCACGGGTGATCCGGCTGACTGAGTGCTCAGTCTCATTATGAGGCGGCATGATGGGTGGTCTGTTTGCCATTTTCGCGGATTGATGTTATTATTCCCCAAATATTTTGCCGGTCGCAGTATTAGCAAAGGTCGATCGCGTGCCCGGAAAGTTCGTCCTATTTCAATTCTGCCACGGAGAGCAACGTAACGGGGCCTTGGAGGAGTTGTGCTGTGTTGTATGTTGGTGGGATATGGCCTTCTACTCCCCCGGTTCATGGCCTCACATAAGCCGCTGGAAAGACTTAGATCGTAGTCAAATCGATAACCCCCAACACATATAGGAAAAGAACAAAAATCAATCCCCGATGGATTCAGAAGAATGAACCCTAAGTCCAAATCGAGATGGGGAAAGTAAAGAAGAGGAGAGGGGGCAGAGTGGGAATTGGTGACACTAGCAGACCCGAGCCCTGGGTACGCCTCCCGATGGGTAAATTGTGGTAGGCACAAAAGTACCTGTTGGGTCTTCCGTGGCCCCCGTAGGACCGTATGGTTTCCTTGTTTCTGACAAAGTTTCTTTCTAAGTTCTATTAAAATATGCACATACTATACACCTGGCATGCCATATGCATATATTACATTAATCTACGGAGTACGGAGTATCAAAGGGCAAATTGATGATCTTCTCCTCCGTACCGTACATGTGTTTTAGGGCTTTGAATAATATAACAGTAGAGATACAATAAATACCAATTCTCAATTCTCAACTCTCAACTCTCAAATATGGAATATGGAACATTATGCAACTCAGACTAAGATAGTACATATCAATTTGTACTCCGTCCTGCGTGAATAATTGCTTTTTGCTGTAAGCCATGGTATTTATTTTCCATGGAACCTCCACGTTACCCGGCGTCAATATCCTTGGGTTCCAAGGTTCCGGCCGCAACCCAGTCCAACGGATCGGAGTCTCTTTATTTTCCCTGGTCTCCATAATGTCCTATGCTTATATTCTATACTTCGATAGATGAATATACTGTTTTAGAAGATCATGCCAGTTTGAACAGTTCCATCAATATTACTACATTATGAATAATATTGAATTTACACTGACACACCTCAATACCGCGTATTCTCATTACAGGCCTAGCCCCCCAAAGAACACCAAAAATGGAAAACAAACGAGCTTGGAACTTCGAGCCTTCCGACCAGAATTTCCCGATTTAGACATCGATTGTCAATCGTCAGACAAAGTGATTCGCTTCGACTATCAAGCCAGACCCCATCGAACCAGCGATCCCCTCTCACGGCCTGGCTTGGCCGACTCCACTAAGCCAATCATCAGTCTCTCTAATAAGCGTCTAGCCGGTTTCTGGCAGGAGTTGCCAACTGCCAGTTGGTTATCCAAAGTGCGCTCAGTTCGATGATAAATTTTGGTATGCAAATCTTCTTTTTCACTGGATCCATGACTATTATTGCTGGAACTCGGCTGATCTCCTTATTTGGCTATTTTAGTGGACAAATTACGCACTTTTTTAGTTTTCCTTTTCTTCGATTGTGGAGAATGGTGTTAAGAATGCCGAAAGTACGGAGTACGGAGTACGATATACGGAATACAACGTGCCCCTAGGCATGTATTGGAAGCCACGTCAACTCAGTCGATTACTCCTTAGTCCGTGGGCCATTCCTTGGTGCTCCGAATTATTCCCCCGACTCCCCTGTCCATATCAATCTAATATCATACTTTGTACAGAGTAAATCAACCTCCCCCACACGCTCCCCACCGAACAAGCTACCGCCCTATCAAATGTAGTCTCATATAGTGAATTATTCCAAATACTCAAACCTGAACAGACCAAGCAACCAAATTTGAGAAAAAGTACTACATTTTAGGGCCTGCAGATTTAGTATTACATAGTACCAGACTAGCGACGAATTTTAGACTAGGCTAGGTCTAACGGCTTCTTTTGATGTGCATCGGTAGACTCCAACACGGGGGTTTTTTTTGTTGTAGTGTGTATGGAGCATATGCGTGTTATATTCCGAAACAGATCCTTCATATTTGCTTGAACTCCTCCATTCGGAGTATTTATATTCAATTACGGATCTCCTTTGGCATTTAGTACCGGGAAGTCGGACCATGAGAGAAACTACTCCATCAGCTCTGAATAGACGATCCGCCTGACTCAAAAATCCCCTCAGTCCCTTTGTCCATAACTAAAATGACAAACAAAACTTGTATTATACATGATATCCCAGGTGATAATGCAAGTCTATGTATGGCATGCTTCAACTCAGTACTGCAGATTACCTTGTGGCGCCGGAGAGCGTCTGCATAAGTGATGCACTCCTGGATTTTTTATTTCTTATGTTTCACTTAGTCCGTACCTTGTCATACACTCGGTCCAAGCTTTGTCAAATCTTCGAATCCGCACCACGCCGTGTGTTGCAGGGGTTGGGAATCCTCACGGCTCAGTGTGAGCAGTTACTGGGCAAAGATCTACATAATCAATATAATCTTCGAATCCGCACCACGCCGTGTGTTGCAGGGGTTGGGAATCCTCACGGCTCAGTGTGAGCAGTTACTGGGCAAAGATCTACATAATCAATATAATCTTCGAATCCGCACCACGCCGTGTGTTGCAGGGGTTGGGAATCCTCACGGCTCAGTGTGAGCAGTTACTGGGCAAAGATCTACATAATCAATATAATCTTCGAATCCGCACCACGCCGTGTGTTGCAGGGGTTGGGAATCCTCACGGCTCAGTGTGAGCAGTTACTGGGCAAAGATCTACATAATCAATATAATCTTCGAATCCGCACCACGCCGTGTGTTGCAGGGGTTGGGAATCCTCACGGCTCAGTGTGAGCAGTTACTGGGCAAAGATCTACATAATCAATATAATAATGATGATAGACTCTAATGGAGTGGTCGAGGAAAGGCGATTTTGAAAGTATTCGTAGGGAGTATTCCGTACTCCTCAAGCACTTGTTATATAGTTGCCTTATCCGACCCCGATGCTCGAGCGAGTGTGGCAATCCCCAGCCCCCCTCCCCCGAAGATCACACGTATTGCTATGATTCGGCGCTTTGATATTCTAGAAGGATTCACTATATTGCAAAAATTCCATTAGCATTCCGCAAGCTTGTTCTTGGCCGTTACTCCATATGTACATACTATATTGCACTCCATGTTTATAAGGTTAAAAATAACTCCGGGAGTATCCTTCATAATAAAATGATGAAATGTGTGCACAAGTTCAAATTAAATATATTGTAGAGCTAATGATCTGTATTCGGTAGGAGTCTCTCGCTCATCCACATGGACATATGCAAGTGTTCCCCTTATTCTGACTGAATTGTGCTACCCTGTATGTTGTATTCCCTATGGAGTACTCCGTACATAAACTTGTCATATCAGTCTCGGCTCCGAGAGACCCCTGTCGAAACCTCTGCGTTTGGACTATTGCCTTGATCAGGATGGGATGACAGGAGGGGCCTATCATGTGAGTGGTTGCCAGACGGACCGAAGGGTGCCAAAGGGTGTCAAAGGGTAAAACACCAACTTTCTCCTTTCTGTAGCTCCGGTCTTGTAGGCAACCCGATGCCTTTTATTTTGTTGTTTGTGTTAGTGTAACACGGTCGCATCAGTATAAATCGGGGCGTTTACTCCTCCATAATCTTAGCCCCGACGCATAGTCAAGGGTTATTCTATAATGTTTGATAGGAGATATGTACAGCTAGTTCTTCGCTCTGAAGTATGAACGTTATCACGACACGGTCCGGATTGTCCCCGTGTTGATTTTGGAAAGGATATGCCACCTTTGATGTTCGTTATGATCTATGTAGGAAGCCGTACTCATGTCGTCATATATGTATATACATGTGCCGATATGTTGCAGCATAACTACAACATATAGTAGACACGAGGATCTACAACTAAATCCCGATGGTAGGTTTATGCAGATCCTTGGGACGACTCATATCTGGACTTAAATAATATGATGTATCACTTTCCCCCGAAATTGGTCTAAGGAATAGACCGCTAGTTCAATCCATTGCCACATGGAAGGGATGTTAGGCAGAAGATCCCGAGCAAGCCACAAACTAGGCCAGCCCCCCCAAAACCATGAAACAATTTGATTCTCTCACGCGACTAACAACATTAGGACGGGTCATAGCGACATCAGATAGTAGCCCTACAATGTATTTTGTATATTTTATATTGTAGCAATACATGATCTGTCGACTTTAGTCCACAATAGCGTATACAATAATAGAGGGCTCGATCAAGATCTAACCAAAAAACCCCCCGAAAAAGTCATGACGTGAACAAAATAATTAATCAAAACTTGAAATAATCTTTTACAATTGTGAAATCCTCATTTAGCACGGATGCATCGGCCTCGGCGGATTTCAAACAATCCAAGCCACATTTTATCCACCTGCCCGATGCAGAACGCCAAAGGTACCGGGGTTTTACTCCTTTGTACGGAGTACTCCGTACAAGCTAATTGTAAAATCAGGCTCCTGAATACTTGTAACAATTATGTTCAGATGTGGTCCACTCTATGTATAATACATGGGATAACAGTTCAGTTGTCATGGAGGGCATCTTGATGAACCATATGGATTCTGTGTAATCAATTAACCGAGATCAGGGGAATATATTCAAATAGCATGGTTTAGTCTATACTCTGTTCTTTGTAATTCTTCGTGCTTAGGGGCTATTGAGATTCTGTGACCTTCCTAACTGGGGAACTTGATACGTATACGGGGTAGCTTAAGGCTATTATCAAGACACCGAGGCGAAGGTAGTTACTGTTGCTAAGAGTGATACATACCAATTATACTCTAGGTATAGCGATGTTAGTCCATCGGAGGGATATAGTTTCACCCTCTGTGAAGCATCGCATCGAAACCTGCATACCTCACATTTACATAGTTTCTAGAAACTGTTTGATAGACCCCAAGCCCGAAGCACTTTCTAAAATTAAGGCATCGCTCTGTGGGTAGTTGGAGATAATCTTACTACTTATGTACCTATCCTTGCTGTTGAGCATCCATGCAGTTTATGTTTGCCTTGCCCTGAAGTTTTGCCTTATATGTTGTAGATGCGAACCTCGTTCCATTACAGCACTATTTATAGCGGTACCCCTGCCTGTGGACATTAATAATCTGTTCTTCTGTTCTTCTCTGCCTCTTCACTGGCCATGTTTTGGCTTTCCTTATGAGGCTTGTTTTCTCTCACTCCTATTCAATGCTAGCAAGAACAGAAAAAAAGGGATATAATACTCTGTAGATCAGCCCAATTTTTGTCTTAAAGTATTCAAATAAGACCAAGCCATGTGCTAAAGTTGCTCGCAAGATCCTTGATTCCTACGTGCGTACACTTCTCGACGGACTGCTCTACAAGCTGGAAACGTTGCTGACTTTCCGGATGCAAATGAGCGCTCAGGACATTCAACTCGGAATAGTCTGTGAGCTATATAGTAATCCCTAGAAGTTCTTAAACAGCCACATCAACAGTCCCACTTTGATGCAGCACCACTCTGATTTCATGCTCTAGTTGACCAACCTGGCAATCTTTCGTATACAACCGGGCGGTGTAATTATGCCGAAAAGTGAGGTTCTATTGAACTTTAAGGGTATTCCTTTCGCCCTTCGGGACATATGATCAACTGAAAATATACAGAGAAGATTAGCATGGCCCCTGCATAAAGGATGACACGCTCAATCATAGAGAAGCTATCTATTTTTTTTCTTTTCAACGTCAGAAATTGAGGTTATACGGTGTGGGTCTTTTCAACATCCTCTAATTGGCCCTACGATCTTGGGAGGTCACGTGGGGCATCCACGTCGATGGCTCGAATCGACCAATGACAAAGTATTATTATTTTCCATTGTGATTGGCTCAGACGCCTCTAACAATCTAGAGTCGCAACATCAACTCCCATATCGACTGCGCTTTTCCTATGGATCTTCTATTAGTTCTACCTGGATTTGTAACGAAGCCCTTTGCACACATCCTCCCTCCACTTGAACGAGCTAAAGTCACCACTGTCGACGTGATTACCCTTGACTCTCTCGAGATCGCGAAACGTGCCCGCGTACCTCCCGCAGACGTTCGCCGGCTCTCCTCCTGCATTGTCGAAGCATTGCACACTGATGTCGGCTTCGAAAAGCCACTGACAAATACAGGGGCTAGCGATGGGCCTAGCTCTAGTATAAACCCCGATGCAGCGAGCAGGACAATTGGCTCCTCGACGAAGCGCACGTCACAATGGAACACTATAAGCACTCTTGACCCCGCGATGGATGCACTGCTAGGAGGTGGAATTCCGACCGGGTATGTCACAGAAGTTACGGGCGAGAGGTATGTTGCAGGCGTTTATCTTCATTCAAGTCTTATCGGTTGGACAAGCAGGTCAGTCTGACATGTGGATCAATGTTCAGTGGAAGCGGCAAGACCCAGTTCCTTCTAAGCCTCTGTCTAGCCGTCCAGCTACCCAAACCACAGGGGCTACGACGGCGTGCCATATACATATCGACAGAACACCCACTATCTACGCCCCGACTCTCACAGCTCCTAGAATGCCATCCTGTCCTCTCAACACTCCCCGCCGAGCAGGCACCCTCGCTGGAGGATATCCTGTCCATCAATGCCATGGACCTGGAGACACAGGACCACATCTTGAATTTCCATCTTCCCGTCGCGATCGAGCGTTATAACATAGGTCTGGTCATCATCGATTCAGTAACATCCAATTACCGCGCTGAACACGCATCGAACAACATCCAAGCCCTCGCCAAACGATCATCCCAGCTCGCAAAACTGGGCCATCTACTACGCAACCTCGCCGTAAAGGAAGACATAGCCATCGTGCTAGCGAACCAAGTCTCCGACCGTTTCGAATCTATAAAAACCAACGAACCAAACCCACGGACGGGGTTTCCGTCCATGTCGAGTCAAACAGCAGATTCTGGATCAGGCCCTGCCTCCCCCTTCCCAAAATCCCGAACTGAACAGTTAGCTACTAGAAATAGCCAGCAGCCACCATCCTCCTCTCCTGCTATCTCCTCATCGCCATACCACGCACCAAGCGATAAAAACTTCGACGGCTCGTACCTGATTGCCCCTCGAGTACGCAATAGCATGTTGAACGTCGCTCACCAGGAGCGCTTCTACTCTGGCTGGGGAGATGGCGCGTATCCAGAGAGTGGATCTTTGAAGAACCCGGCACTGGGATTCGTCTGGTCAACGCAGATCGCTTGTCGAATTGCGCTGAAAAAGGAAGAATCACATGCTGTAGGTGTCTCCATGGGGGAGCATGCATATCCGGCATCCACACAGGAATCCTCCCAGTTTCAAAATGGAGGCAATGCAGACGCCTATCGAGACCCGGACTCAATAGCCATGCCTGCCCCTTACCTCAAAAACCGAGTCTCTGACTTGCAGAACCACCGGCCCGCTCCGGGCTCGGAATCCACTACGCGGAGGACCATGAAACTTGTGTTTGCGCCCTGGACGGCGGGCCCGAAGGATGCACCAAGAAAGGGCCAGTCAAGTAGAAGAAGTGGCGAGGTAGAGTTTGAAATTTGGAAGGGTGGCTTGAGAAGTACGAGTCATGGTGAATGATTTGTCTGATGTCATATATGACTGACTTCATTCTTGCCTACCAAAGCTACAGCCCCTCTTGGAAAGTCTCAACTGTGATGATCTACCCTAAATAGTTTGACATACTGTGTTTGTATGTGTTCGTCTCAGACTAGAAAGCGACAGAAATATGATATACCCAACAGCGTTTGAGATTTTTCTCTATACCTTTATTGCATAATATGACCATCCAAGTAAAAAATAGTCATGTGTGAAGTGCTCATTTTAGGGGTGTCCTGATCTTGAGGAGATTGGAAGATCACAAGCTGAGGTGTGTGTTCTACAGGGCCTTGCATGTAAATATCCTGTTTTGAGGGGAAAAGAATGAAGTCGTGTGACTTAAAACCTGCTCCCGTGGAACAGGACTATAAACTTGGAATTTGGTGTGGGAGCATTGACCAATGCTGCTACGTATATTAAACTAATGTCATTTGTCTTGTCCATTGCATTTCTCTTGGTTTGACTCTACATATTGCTCTAAGACCACTTTCTGGTTTTCTCGAATCACATTCCTTATCAATCATTTGCCCTAGGCATTTTTGGATGCAAGTAGGTAAGGAAGAGGGAGGAAAGGAAGAACACGCTTCAAATTAACCACAATCATATATATGGACATCTCTCTAAATTAACAGCGACCGTCATCTTTCTCCCCTTTTCATCAAGTTCCTTTCTTTCTTTCCCCCAACGTCCTTCTAACATGAGCTCAAACATCACCGAAGAAACAGCATAATGCTTCTAAGGACACAAGGTAAAGGGATGCAATATCTTCAGAAGATGCGAGACAACGACAGTCATGAAAACAGAACTTGAGCGTCAAGATGAGAAAAAGAAAAGCATCAAATTTGATCTATGACTCCCACCCAATCTCAAGAAAAAATCGTCTTGACCTTGTGTATATCTACGCAAAGTATACAAAATAAGACAACAAAGCTTTAAATCGAATCAGAACAATGTGAGAGGAAAAAAGAAAACATCATCAGAACCGAACCAGAACCAGCACTCAAGGCCTCAGTATCTATTGAGCCTTGGCGATCTTGGCAGGAGGAAGACCGATGCCGTTGGTGTTACGGTAGAACATAACACCCTGGCTCTCACCAGTGGCACCCTCGGTGGGCTCAACCCAGTGGCAGGTACGGGCAGCAGTCCACATGGCCTTGAAGAAACCAGTCCAGCCGGTGTGGGCCTCGGTGCGGTAGTGGTTGCCCATGACGCCCTTGATGGCATCGCTGGCCTCGTCGGCGTTGTAGAAGGGGATGTTGCTGACGTAGTGGTGCAGCACGTGGGTCTCGATGATACCGTGGAAGATGTGGCGGCCGACGAAGCCAAAGTCGCGGTCAATGGTAGCGGCAGCACCGCGGGCAAAGTTCCACACTTCGGGCTGGTAGTGAGGGAGGGTGGGATCGGTGTGCTGGAGGAAGGTAATGGCAACTGCGAGGGATGTTGTTAGCAAAAGGTTGCGAGAGAACTGATTCTTTTTCGCCTAAAAACTTACCGAGCCAGTGGTTCACCCACAGGTAGGGAAGACCGTACCAGACCAGCAGGTTCAGCCAGCCGAAGTTGGTGCCGATGAAGTACAGTCCGGTGCCGGTGAGGAGGAGACCCAGGTCACTCAGGGCAATAAGCTTGGCGTCCTTAGCCTCGTACAGAGGGCTAGAGGGGTTGAAGTGGTTGACACCACCGCCCCAGCCGTTGTGCTTGCCAACACCGCGGCCCTCGGGCTGCTTGGAGTGGTTGTTGTGGCCGGTGACGTTGTTGAGCAGGTACAGGGGCCAGCCGAAGAGCTGCTGGGCCAGAAGGTTGGCGGCAGTCAGGATGGGAGTCTCCTCGCACAGCTCGCCGAGCTCGTGGAGGGTCTTGCCGACGCGAGAGGCGTACTGTTCACGGGTCTTGGGAACGAAGACCATGTCGCGGGCCAGGTTACCGGTGGCCTTGTGGTGCTTGCCGTGGGAGATCTTCCAGGAGAAGTAGGGAACGAGCAGGAGGGAGTGGCAGATCCAGCCAACAGTGTCGTTCAGGACCTTGGAGGGGGAGAAGGCTTGGTGGCCGCACTCGTGGGCCAAAACCCAGACACCGGTGCCGACGAGACCCTGCACAATGGTGTACACGGTCCAGAGAGCCACGCGGGCCGGCATGAAGGGGACAGTCTCCGGGGTGACATAGTTGTGGAAGAGGTAGAAGACGGATCCCAAGATGGCCATGTCACGGAAGACATAGTACAAACTGGTGGCAGCGGAGCGGTGGAAGCAGTGAGCGGGAATGGCATCGCGGATCTGCTTGATGGTATAATCTGGGATCTTGAACTCATTGCCATAAGTGTCAAGCATCTTGCTGGCCTCCTGCTCTGAAGCCATCGAGGAAAGGGAGGTAGACGAGGGAGACTGGCGAGGGCTGTCGAAGGGCGAGGCCGAGATAGAGCTAGTCGCTGAGGACTCTGTAGCGGGGTTGCGATTGAGCGCAACGCGCTTGGGGAGTGCGGTAGACGACATGTTGGGTGTGTTGAGGCTGATGGTGTTCAATGCCGAAGTCACGGTGGGTATACTTCCAAGGTATCCCGTTCTATAGAAATGAAACGAAGGACAAGAGTTTCAAAAGGAAAAGAACCTGTGATGGGGCATTAGTTGAGATTCTCCGAGCTGTGAGCTGTTGCTACTAACAATATTTTGAGTTTCCTGGGAGGGGAGGGTTGCACAAGGGGGTTGAATGAAGCAGATCGAAGCAAATGCCCCGTTCTGAATAAGAGCCAACGAGAAAGCAGGCAATTGACTAGCACAAAAGAAAGAATGAAGAACAAAGACGAGAGAAGGAACAGTCCTCTTTCAAAAAGAAACCGAAAAATCCAACGGTAAAATTGAAAGAAAAAAAAAAAGATAAGAATCCCATGGCACCGGGGGTAATTTTGCATACCGCCACTACAACCCCATAGTCCAGATCCAATCCAACCGTATGGAGTTTTGAAAATTACCAATATTCAGATCCACCGAAGTTCGCCTTCGACAGCTGAATTTTCGCGCGAACTGTCCGGAATAGTCAGAATAGGGCTGATCTTTTGATATGTCAACCTATCTCATATTCCTATCTCATTGTACTATGTATGTTATACTCCATACTTCTATACAACATACGCTTCAAGTTTCTTTTCTTCACAGCCACCGCCTTTCCACCGATTAATCCCGTTCGCCCCAACACTTTCATTTGCAAATTACATGCTATTATAGTGTTGTAGTAGTGGCCTGATGATGTGATCTAGACTCTGTCTGGGTGTTCCCCTCCTGGGATAGCTGTCACTTTCACATGCCGAGAATACGGTGAAGGCGTATGTGGATAGATCCAAGTGATCGACTTGCCTCGGGTCGTTCTCGTACATGGAGTACGGAGTAAACGACTGTGGATTCTAGAAATCTCCCACCGAATCTGATATGCGATATCGTGTGGCAAATGGCGTTTGATTTTTGGTGTTTGTTTGCGGAATTGGAGACTACGTATCCAGATCCCGAAACCCCTCGGGTACATGTGTACAATTCTTCTGTAAGTCAATATGTAATCCCCCAGAGCTGGAGATAGCTCGGCAGTGGTATGCGCAAGGGACATGTGATCCACTTTTTACTTTTCGGCGTTCTTCTCAGCTTTCCGGGTGTAGTTCGGTGTTGGCTTACGGGCCTCAACAATATTTGCCTACTGTATTCATATATAGACTTGACTTGACGTGGAAGTTGAGAATGCACAGGATAATCTATAAATACTTTAAAACATTTTGAAGAGAAACACTATCAAAATTGAAAATGAAATGAAAAATACTGACCATAGTACTCCATAGTACTCCATAGTATAAAAATGCCTCTACCCGCTTGTTGGGACCCTTGTGGTTTTGTTGGGGCCCCACTCCCCCTTTTTGAAAAAAACACAAACGTTAATTTTTTTACTTTCAGATGTTTAATTCTTTAGTTCCCCCCTGGGCCTATCATCCGTGGACACCTTGCCACCTTAGATAAGATCTGATCTGGACCCAATCTCGGACTTTTCAATATTCCAAGGGTTGCACTGGATTTATAAGAAATTGACCGACTTTTCTATCTATTACTTGAGAGTATATCAATCATTTAACCTCACATAAAAGACGGTATTAAAAGGCATATGTGGGCGTGCTCGAAGCGACCTGAACATCGACACTAGTAATTAAGAGATGGGACTAATCCATATTAGCGTCTACCTACTAGCCTGTATCGGGACAAGTGTCAGCGGAAGCCCCAGCCGAAGCCACTCAAATCCCTATACAGTCAAACCCCGTTCAAATTGAAGAATCTGTCGAAGAGCAAATCCCTTTCGTTTCGAAGGGCTTTGTTACGTGGTGAGGGTCTCTAAAATCCCTGTACAGTCAAACCCCGTTATAATCGGAGGATCTTTCGGAGAGCAAATCCCTCAAGTTTCGAAGGGATTTTCTGAAGTGTTGAGGGTCTTGGCATTATGGGTTATGTCCATTCTCGCCATTGTATGACTTTCATTTTGGGGCGGTAGGTCTTAGAATCGAGCAAGACTAAGCCTAATTAGACAGCCTTGGCGCTGCTAACCATGGCGAATTGTATTCCTGAGGTATATCATTATACATACAACATAGTACAATTAAAGGGTTCCTAAAAGAATAAAGGATTCATGAATCGTAGGTCTACATACAAACAAGTACCCTCAGCGAGCCTATATACGACTCATTATACGTACAATCATCCACCAGTTCCGAAAAGAACTATCAAATCAACGAACCTGCTCCGTCCGCCGCTCCGAATCAACGAGCCAAGATCCCCCACCAGCAGCATGCTTACCGCCAGCGGCACTAAGATTAACAGTCGTCTTCTTCAAATCAGGGAGAACAAGAACCGTCTCGCCATGGTTACGGTAGTCAACCTCACAAGGGATCGAGCGACGAGCCGGCGCCATAGAACCAGTGGCATCAGCCACAGGCGGCGACGTCGGGAGCTGAGGTGCCGATGGGAGGAAGGTACGAATCTCAAGACTCGGGAGAAGGAGATGGCCTGGTTTCTGGGGGAGTAGTAGGACGGTAAAGCGGGTAGTTTCGCCGTCGCGCGCGAGGAAGTTGCCTCGGCGACGACCACCTATTTGCCACTGTTCTGGATTGGCGTGGATCTCGTATGAGCATTCGAGGGGCTGGTCGGCGTTTTCACGGGTCGCGGGGGAACACCAGCGTCGCGTGTGGCGGAGACATAGCTCGGCGGTGATCATCTGACCGACGGCGGCGTGGGTGGAGGGACCTGGGTCGGTGGTGGGTTTCGGCTGGAGCTGGAGGTCGGCTGTGTGGACGACTTGGATCTCGGGGACGTCGACGGGGATGATGATGCGGCGGGTTGGGATGGTTGGTTGTGCGGGGAGGGGGATGGTGGAGTTGTTCTGTTTCATATGTGAGTAAAATAGCTAGCTGGGAACACTCAAGTTGGTTTTTACCTTGTGCCACTCCTGGAGCCACTGTCGCACATCTTCGCCTGGTACTTTCAAAGCTCCGAGCAGATCATCCCATCGCACAGTCTGATAGGACAGCATGTTTACCTCTCGAATGAGCCCAATGGCTTCCATGTCATTCGTGGATAGCTGTGCGCGGAAACTGCTGACAATGTGCGAGGTGAGCAGCGCTGCGTACTGGCGGAATGGGCTGGAGTCAATAGAAGCAGCAAATTGCTTTTCGATTGCATCGAGACACTCATCGTCAACACATGTGAAGTCAATGCTCAGTTGTAGGCTACGCGGCGTTGATGCGGCCGGGTTGACTTCAGTATGGCGAATTTTGTAAAGAAGAGACGCGGGCTGCTTAGGGAAGACATCAAGGGCGACAGGGCCGGTGATGCTGGATTGCACGTTGTAGATATCTGAGCTTGGTAAACTGCAGTTCATAATACGAAGCGGGATAAGCATGGCCGGGCTGATGGTGAAACGTGAGAATAGTAGTTCATCCTTGAAGATGTCCTGGACGTTGACCGATATAGGTAGTGTTGAAACAACATCGAACGATGCCGAGGAAGCGAATCGACCTTGCTCGGTCTCGTACCCGATCTCTGCTCGCGCTGAGAGGGTCGAAAACGCCTCCTCGACAGTGTAGGGGATGCGCAGTCGGATGAATGACCGCGCCGGCAATTGCGCGAATTCGATAACGCCCAAATCGTGGCTGGCATCTATCTCGATCTTGCCATCCACAACCTCAGTTTCTGCAAGGCGGAGCCGCAGGCCTGCAGTGCCTGGCCGGACACGGATGGTGCCACTCTTGATATCATTTCTTCCGCTGTCAAGTTCCAGCTCCAGCGTCCGCATGGCCTGGAGGTTAATAAGATGCGGTGACACGATCTTCGCCTGTAGGGCTTCCGCCGGAGGATAGCAATAGATGTAAGGCTGGTTGTCGATTTCCTCTGAGTCTTCTGTTTCCCGGAAGCCAACTGGAAGGGTGGAGTCATGCCCGCCATTGAAGTTAAAGACAAGATTGCCAGCTCTCATCTCGAGCCGGTCAATGAAGTACTTGCCTTGAAGTATAGTCTGCATAAAAGTTAGTTACTGGTAGCGGAACTTATCCTACGAGTACTCACCGAGGAGTCAATCAAAATCTGTGTTGATGATGATTTTACCACGAACTTAGCTGAGCTCTCGATCCAGTGCTCAGAATTCTGAGCGCTGTTAGCGCTGACCAGCCGAACCTTGAGGGTGTCAATCTCAATCTGCTGGCCCAAAAGGAATCGCAAAGACAATTGGATCTGGAACCCATCCTTGTTGTCGTACAGACGGATGGCTGGGTCGACACGGAAGTCGGCAAAGAAGTCTGTCAAGGAAGCAGGGATATCCTTTTGAAGAGCATCAGCTGCTTCGAACAAATCGCGGACATGTCTATCTAATATTTCCTGTTCAGTAGAAGGAATTGAGCCAGCCACAGACTTTTGCCTGGCTGACAATTGCGCCTGCGCATATGTAGCAAATTTGGACAGCAACCGTATCATCATCCGAACGTAATCTTCGTTCCGTTTGAGCTCCTTCAAGCACCGTGCGTGGAGTTCCAACATGCTTCCTTCTAGAACAATCCAGTACTTAGAGCCGTAGAAGGGGGCCATCCGATGGAAATAGGAAGCAGCAGACTCGTAGTCTTTCCGGCGATATCGCAAAATAGCGATTTCAGCCAGAGCCTGTTCAACAGAGTTGACACGGTTGGCTGCCATATGATGGCGGATCAAACGGTCTGTGAGATCTTCATAAAGAAACAGGAAAGCGTCTTTTGACTTCAACGCGGCCCTGAGACCAGAAAGATCGACGCCTACTAGCGAAGATTCCTTCTTCGAAGGTGTCTGTGACTCTTCGGTGTTATCGTCGTCCAACGAGATCTCCGCCATGTCACTTGCCCCAGAACGATGGCGATCATCAAAGAGCAGACCGAGATTGTTCCAGTTCTCAGCCCAGCCCCGTCTGCTAGCAATCTCTTCGAGGGACCGCCGAGCTAGAAGAAGCAATTCCGCCCTCCCAGATGATAGCTGTTCAGAACCAGTCTTCTGTGTGGGAATAGGCATAGGCTTCGGGTGTTCCATAGTGGATCGCCGCTGCATCAAGCCCACATTATCAGAGATATCCTGGGTCACTGGCCGGGGAGGTCGGGCACCAGATGAGCCTATGAGAGAACTAGAGCGGCGAGGGACATCGGCACGAGAATCTGCCCTCGTGACAGCCGCGGCTTCACTCGATTGTGCAACAGCATGAAGAGAGGATTCGGGGAGCATGAGGGTCGGAGTAGAGGTTTGACTCAGGATCTGGAAAGCTGCCGAAAATGCCCACGAAGAGACTAGATTATTGATAATATCCGTCCTATCATCATGTCCTACCTCCGCGAGACCACATTCGAGATCATAGCGGAGGGTACGTGCAGCTAAACCGATAAATTCCGTTGCTCTTGCACAAATCTCAGCCAGCAGCATGAGATTTTCGGGCTTCTTGCTCGATTTTGCCGCGTTGCCGTCTGCCGCAGGTTCGCTGCCGGCCAGTGATGGAGCTCTCGCGGCTCGGAGTAGTAGAGTCAGTTGACGAGAGAAGATGTATGTGCGGAAATCGAAGATGGAGATATCGCTCCCCAGGATCATTTCCCGGTAGTGCATCTTGTTGGCATTCAATGGGAAATCTTCCGGCTGAAGCTCGGAAAACAGAGCCGCGTCGCCGTCATTGCCGTCGCTGTCATCGGAAGCCCCAGTCTCCAATGCCTTCTTGGCCATCTCAGCCCAATTTTTACTGATGGTCGAGAGTGCGCCACTGTGTTGATCACCACTCCCATCGAGCTGTTCTCGAATGGCCGAGTCCAAGCCAACAGCTAGCTCATCGTATCCAGCTAGCGCATCTTCGAAGAGGCCCACGTTTTCGAACCCTCTAGCAAGACCTTCCTTAAGTATGAAAAACGTGCAGAAGTTCCAGCCAGGCAAACTGCGCTGGGAGTCTTTCTCCTTTATATCATCTTCATATTGAGCCACACGCAAATCAAAAGAGGCTAGAATCCCATTCTTCATTTTATCAATCAAATCCTCCAATTGCTCGGCCAATTCAGGGGACTTGGTCCCCTTCTTCGGAAGACGCAATTGTGCCACACGATCTACAGCAGACTTGGACGACCCATTGAAGTCAGCCTTCGCCTTTTCCAGCACTGTAGTTGAACCACGGCCCCATTTGGAGGTAGTTGTGGCCGCCTTGTCCGCAGCATCACCGTCCGGTACTACGTGCAGGATAAGCCACTCAAAAGCATCATGCTTTTCCTGGCTAGTAGTTACGGACTGCGAGCTTTGGGAAGACGCGTTGGTCTTGATCCATTCGCGAAGGTTCCGTCGGGCGGTCGTCTTGTAGGTTTCGTTATCGTCGCATCGTAGGAGGTAGACTTTCAGGTATGGGGTCTGTCGTAGACCGGGGATTTGATGTCTGCGATGGGCGACTGTGCCATGGACCGTATCGCTCGATGATTTGCGTTCGTCTGATTCTTGCGCAGGTGTGAAGCCGATGCGGAGCGACTCGATTGATCGCACGGGGCGGGTTGGCGATTTCCAGTGAAGATTTTTTAGGGGGAGCTTTGCTTCAATCACGGGCTGGATGAGCGGAAATAGGCCCGAAGGATCTGTATATTCGACTGTGTTGTATGGTCAGCGCAAGCTTCGTTCGTCTTGATCACGTTGGCCGTACCCGTTACATTGCTCGAAGCCTGCGAAGGGTCCATGATTTCCCGGGCGCAATACGGGAAGTGGCCAATTGACTTCAGGACATCTCAGAATTCAAGGTGCATAGGAGCTTTCATGCGCCTGGGGTTAAGGGGAAAAGTTGCGGGGTGAAGGGAGACATGCTGTCAACAGCGATCACGCACGGCCTCGTTCTTTTCCATTTTAGTGCGTATCCCTCGCTGCTTTTAGAATTTGGATCTACAACTGACCTTTTCTTTGTTTTAATCTCTTAGTTATATTTCGAAAAATATATATAAATACACAAATATATAATCGCATATGTATTGTACTATATCTGACATATATTGCAAAAAATATCTACACCAACGTAGCCCTGGATCTATACTAGATGACCTCACACCTCAACCTCAAACACCTTTGCTAGCACAGCACCACCAACCAGAACAACCCCTGCCTGTATAGGCAGTCCAATCTGACCTGCCACAGAGAAAGGAACCAAGGCTTGATTTTGCGGCCTCACCACCTGTGGATAGAAGAACCCAGTTGAGGTGACACCAAGCCATGCCATAGACCACATTAGGCCAAGAGCCCTTTGCCACAGCGGTTTAGGGATTTTTTGGCTTGACTTATTAGACTTCAAAAAAGACCTCCAAAGAGCTTTGACGCAATCTTCGATCATGAGTCCTAGAGGGGCCGTGACAAAGAATAACATGGCGCCGGATTCCTGTGCTGGGATTCCCTGCACAATATCGAGGACGAGATGCAGCCCGCCCGAACAGAAGAAAACAACAAAAACATTCATATACCGCTGCATCAAAGACCGTGGCTTTAGACCCAATAGGTCTTGGGTGATGAAGGTGCTGACCGAAGTCAGCGGGTTTTGCAGCAATTGGTGCCAGAATTTCCTACAAAATCGATGTCAGTAGAATACTCCATTTCCCTAGATAATCTGCTGTGAATGAGCTTACCCCCAGAAGCCCCGTACTGTATCGGCATCCAGTGCTTTACCGTACAACGGAGGGCAGTTTTCAGGCGAGTCCAGTCCAAGTGCCACAAGAATTATCGAAAAGACACGATGGTGAAAATCGATGAGTATTCGGCTCACCACAAATCCAGCCATGATGTTTGAGATGATACGTTCAATCCATTGTTCAGTTGATATATCCCACTGAGGCACTGGCGGCAACATCCTAATTTTCTCTTGCTCCAACGCCTGTTGCAACCCTAGAGTAGCAAATACATCCAGAGCTAAATATTGCCAAACAACGATGGCTGTCTGACGAACCAAAAAGCGACCTCGAGGAGGCGTGTCCATATCACGCCGTTTATAATATGCTGGCTGTGGCGGGGCGTTTTTTATTTGCCAGGGAGTGTTGATCCCACGAGGGTCAGTGAAGAGCCGAGTCGCGGCATAAATTCGAGCCACGAAGCTCTGGCTACCCCAAGAAGGCAGATCATTGATATTCTTGGGGTTGATGAGTAGCAAGTTGAAGCATTGGAAGACGATGGTTACGAATAAGCGACCGCATTCACACCATACGAATCCCGGGCCCAGCGCTGTGGCTACTGGTATAGCTCGATATACCAGGAAGATAGAGCATGGAATTGACAGATATCGAAGAATAGATTGTTTTGGCGTTGCAATTAGGAGAATCGCAGGTATAAGGCAGTGGGAAGCATAGAGAAAGAGAATTTGCGAAATGTTGGAAGAGGTTGACATGGCCCGCCTGCCCCCAAGCAAAAGGGGGAAACGCTTTTTAACGGGCGTAGGTGTTGTGAGAGATGTGATTTTTTTTAAAAAGGGGCGATCATTTCTAATATTTTAAGAGTTTTGCATAGAATCAATATTGGACTGCGTGGGCCCCTTACGGCGAGCGATAAGTACGAATAGGGCAAAATATACATGTATCCATGCTTCTATACTATTCGCATTCTCTCGATATAAAATTAATGCCCTTGTCAGTTTCCATAACTACATAGTCTAGAAACTACCTTCTACAGCCACTCCATACATCTCACATTTACCATGCACTTCGACATAGTCCTCTCTTGACAGCCCTAAGGCAAGAGCTACTTTCCCGTCGTTACCAGATCGGGCTGTCTTAGAATAGGAAGCTAGAGACGTAGTTAGGACGTAAATAGTACAGATTCGGCAGGCACGAACCTGCTGGGTAGAGAGTATCGTGTACCCCCCAGGGCCCCAGATGTTTTCGTTTCGAAAAAATCACCAGTAACACCACCAACATGATGACCACCACCACCACCACGATTTTTCGCACCGTTGTGAAGGAGGTCTCTGCGGCCTCCTCGCCCGCGCCATCTGCCACCTCTACCTCCTCCACCCCCTCCAACTCCTCCGCCGCCATGAGCAATCTGGCGATGGTGCCACCCGGCCTTTGGGCCGTAATCATTTTCGTGCTGTGCGTCGCCGTGGGCGGCATAGGTTGGCTCTGCTGCAACAAGCAGAAGAAGGGCGATAAGCCCAAGGAGGATGAGCCCAGAGAGGCCGAGGGGACCTCGTAAGTTCAATATCAAGATCCCCGTAGAAAATCTTTTGGAGCCTCTTTTGGAGCCTCTTTTGGAGCCTCTTTTGGA